>NC_086128.1:47648783-47948783 GCF_963921235.1 Mobula hypostoma
GGATTCAGGACCCTCACACTGGGTGCTGGATTACACTGTGGGATTCAGGACCCTCACACTGGGTGCTGGATTACACTGTGGGATTCAGGACCCTCACACTCGGTGCTGGATTACACTGTGGGATTCAGGACCCTCACACTCGGTGCTGGATTACACTGTGGGATTCAGGACCCTCACACTGGGTGCTGGACTACGCTGTGGGATTCAGTACCCTCACACTGGGTGCTGGATTACACTGTGGGATTGATGGCCCTCACACAGTGTGCTGGATTACACTGTGGGACTCAGGACCCTCACACTGGGAACTGGGTTACACTGTGGGATTCAGGACCCTCACACTGTGTGCTGGATTACACTGTGGGATTCAGGACGCTCACACTCGGTGCTGGATTACACTGTGGGATTCAGGACCCTCACACTCGGTGCTGGATTACACTGTGGGATTCAGGACCCTCACACTGGGTGCTGGATTACACTGTGGGATTCAGGACCCTCACACTGGGTGCTGGATTACACTGTGGGATTCAGGACCCTCACTCTGGGTGCTGGATTACACTGTGGGATTCAGGACCCTCACACTGTGTGCTGGATTACACTGTGGGATTCAGGACCTTCACACTGGTTGCTGGATTACACTGTGGGATACAGGACCCTCACATTCGGTGCTAGATAACACTGTGGGATTCAGGAATCTCTCGCAGAGTGCTGGATTACACTATTGGTTTCAGGACCCTCACACTGGGTGCTGGATTACACTGTGGGATTTAGGACACTCACACTCAGTGCTGGATTACACTGTGGGATTCAGGACCCTCACACTGGGTGCTGGATTACACTGTGGGATAAATGACCCTCACGCTCGGTGCTGGATTACACTGTGGGATTCAGGAACCTCACACTGGGTGCTGGGTTACACTGTGTGATTCAGCACACTCACACAGTGTTCTGGATTACACCGTGGGATTCAGGACCCTCACACTCCGTGCTGGATTACACTGTGGGATTCAGGACCCTCACACTCTGTGCTGGATTACACTGTGGGATTCAGGACACTCACACTGGGTGCTGGATTACACTGTGGGATTCAGGACCCTCACACTGGGTGCTGGATTACACTGTGGGATTCAGGACCCTCACACTTGGTGCTGGATTACACTGTGGGATTCAGGACCCTCACACCCAGCGCTGGATTACACTGTGGGATTCAGGACCCTCACACTTGGTGCTGGATTACACTGTGGGATTCAGGACCCTCACACTGGGTGCTGGATTACACTGTGGGATTCAGGACCCTCACACTGGGTGCTGGATTACACTGTGGGATTCAGGACCCTCACACTCGTGTGCTGGATTACACTGTGGGATTCAGGACCCTCACACTCGGTGCTGGATTACACTGTGGGATTCAGGACCCTCACACTGGGTGCTGGATTACACTGTGGGATTCAGGACCCTCACACTGGGTGCTGGATTACACTGTGGGATTCAGGACCCTCACACTGGGTGCTGGATTACACTGTGGGATTCAGGACCCTCACACTCGGTGCTGGATTACACTGTGGGATTCAGGACCCTCACACTCGGTACTGGATTACACTGTGGGATTCAGGACCCTCACACTGGGTGCTGGACTACACTGTGGGATTCAGGACCCTCACACTGGGTGCTGGATTACACTGTGGGATTCAGGACCCTCACTCTGGGTGCTGGATTACACTGTGGGATTCAGGACCCTCACACTGTGTGCTGGATTACACTGTGGGATTCAGGACCTTCACACTGGTTGCTGGATTACACTGTGGGATACAGGACCCTCACATTCGGTGCTGGATAACACTGTGGGATTCAGGAATCTCTCGCAGAGTGCTGGATTACACTATTGGTTTCAGGACCCTCATACTGGGTGCTGGATTACATTGTGGGATTTAGGACACTCATACTCAGTGCTGGATTACACTGTGGGATTCAGGACCCTCACACTGGGTGCTGGATTACACTGTGGGATTCAGGACCCTCACACTGGGTGCTGGATTACACTGTGGGATTCAGGACCCTCACACTCAATGCTGGATTACACTGTGGGATTCAGGACCCTCACACTCGGTGCTGGATTACACTGTGGGATTCAGGACCCTCACACTGGGTGCTGGATTACACTGTGGGATTCAGGACCCTCACACTGGGTGCTGGATTACACTGTGGGATTCAGGACCCTCATGCTCGGTGCTGGATTACACTGTGGGATTCAGGACCCTCACACCCAGTGCTGGATTACACTGTGGGATTCAGGTCCCTCACGCTCGGTGCTGGATTACACTGTGGGATTCAGGACCCTCACACTGGGTGCTGGATTACACTGTGGGATTCAGGACCGTCACACTGGGTTCTGGATTACACCGTGGGATTCAGGACCCTGACAGTCCGTGCTGGATTACACTGTGGGATTCAGGACCTTCACACTCTGTGCAGGATTACACTGTGGAATTCAGGACCCTCACACTGGGTGCTGGATTACACTGTGGGATTCAGGACCCTCACACTGGGTGCTGGATTACACTGTGGGATTCAGGACCCTCACACTGGGTGCTGGATTACACTGTGGGATTCAGGACCCTCACTCTGGGTGCTGGATTACACTGTGGGATCCAGGACCCACACAATTGGTGCTGGATTACACTGTGGAATTCAGGACCCTCACTCTGGGTGCTGGATTACACTGTGGGATTCAGGACCCTCACACTGGGTGCTGGATTACACTGTGGGATTCAGGACCCTCACACCGTGTGCTGGATTACACTGTGGGATTCAGGACCCTCACACTGGGTGCTGGATTACACTGTGGGATTCAGGACCCTCACAATGGGTGCTGGATTACACTGTGGGATTCAGGACCCTCACACTGGGTGCTGGATTACACTGTGGGATTCAGGACTCTCACACTCGGTGCTGGATTACACTGTGGGATTCAGGACCCTCACACTCAATGCTGGATTACACTGTGGGATTCAGGACCCTCACACTTGGTGCTGGATTACACTGTGGGATTCAGGACCCTCACACTGGGTGCTGGATTACACTGTGGGATTCAGGACCCTCACACTCGGTGCTGGATTACACTGTGGGATTCAGGACCCTCACACTGGGTGCTGGACTACACTGTGGGATTCAGTACCCTCACACTGGGTGCTGGATTACACTGTGGGATTCAGGACCCTCACTCTGGGTGCTGGATTACACTGTGGGATTCAGGACCCTCACACTGTGTGCTGGATTACACTGTGGGATTCAGGACCTTCACACTGGTTGCTGGATTACACTGTGGGATACAGGACCCTCACATTCGGTGCTAGATAACACTGTGGGATTCAGGAATCTCTCGCAGAGTGCTGGATTACACTATTGGTTTCAGGACCCTCATACTGGGTGCTGGATTACATTGTGGGATTTAGGACACTCATACTCAGTGCTGGATTACACTGTGGGATTCAGGACCCTGACAATGGTAAATGGATTTTCCCTGTGGGATTCAGGACACTCACACTGGGTGCTGGATTACACTGTGGGATTCGGGACCCTCACACTGGGTGCTGGATTACACTGTGGGATTCGGAACCCTTACACTCGGTGCTGGATTACACTGTGGGATTCAGGACCCTCACACTCAATGCTGGATTGCACTGTGCGATTCAGGACCCTCACACTTGGTGCTGGATTACACTGTGGGATTCAGGACCCTCACACTCAGTGCTGGATTACACTGTGGGATTCAGAACCCTCACACCCGGTGCTGGATTACACTGTGGGATAAATGACCCTCACGCTCGGTGCTGGATGACACTGTGGGATTCAGGAACCTCACACTGGGTGCTGGGTTACACTGTGTGATTCAGGACACTCACACTGGGTGCTGGATTACACTGTGGGATTCAGGACCCTCACACTCGGTGCTGGATTACACTGTGGGATTCAGGACCCTCACACTCAGCGCTGGATTACACTGTGGGATTCAGGACCCTCACACTGGGTGCTGGATTACACTGTGGGATTCAGTACCCTCAGACTGGGTGCTGGATTACACTGTGGGATTCAGGACCCTCACTCTGGCTGCTGGATTACACTGTGGGATTCAGGACCCTCACACCGTGTGCTGGATTACACTGTGGGATTCAGGACCCTCACACTGGGTGCTGGATTACACTGTGGGATTCAGGACCCTCACACTGGGTGCTGGATTACACTGTGGGATTCAGGACCCTCACACTGGGTGCTGGATTACACTGTGGGATTCAGGACCCTCACACTCGGTGCTGGATTACACTGTGGGATTCAGGACCCTCACACTCAATGCTGGATTACACTGTGGGATTCAGGACCCTCACACTGGGTGCTGGATTACACTGTGGGATTCAGGACCCTCACACTGGGTGCTGGATTACACTGTGGGATTCAGGACCCTCACACTCGGTGCTGGATTACACTGTGGGATTCAGGACCCTCACACTGGGTGCTGGATTACACTGTGGGATTCAGGACCCTCACACTTGGTGCTGGATTACACTGTGGAATTCAGGACCCTCACACTGGGTGCTGGATTACACTGTGGGATTCAGGACCCTAACACTCCGTGCTGGATTACACTGTGGGATTCAGGACCCTCACACTGGGTGCTGGATTACACTGTGGGATTCAGGACCCTCACACTGGGTGCTGGATTACACTGTGGAATTCAGGACCCTCACACTCGGTACTGAATTATACCGTGGGATTGATGGCCCTCACACAGGGTGCTGGATTACACTGTGGGACTCAGGACCCTCACACTGGGAACTGGGTTACACTGTGGGATTCAGGACCCTCACACTGTGTGCTGGATTACACTGTGGGATTCAGGACCTTCACACTGGTTGCTGGATTACACTGTGGGATACAGGACCCTCACATTCGGTGCTAGATAACACTGTGGGATTCAGGAATCTCTCGCAGAGTGCTGGATTACACTATTGGTTTCAGGACCCTCATACTGGGTGCTGGATTACATTGTGGGATTTAGGACACTCATACTCAGTGCTGGATTACACTGTGGGATTCAGGACCCTGACAATGGTAAATGGATTTTCCCTGTGGGATTCAGGACACTCACACTGGGTGCTGGATTACACTGTGGGATTCGGGACCCTCACACTGGGTGCTGGATTACACTGTGGGATTCGGAACCCTTACACTCGGTGCTGGATTACACTGTGGGATTCAGGACCCTCACACTCAATGCTGGATTGCACTGTGCGATTCAGGACCCTCACACTTGGTGCTGGATTACACTGTGGGATTCAGGACCCTCACACTGGGTGCTGGATTACACTGTGGGATTCAGGACCCTCACACTGGGTGCTGGATTACACTGTGGGATTCAGGACCCTCACTCTGGGTGCTGGATTACACTGTGGGATTCAGGACCCTCACACTGTGTGCTGGATTACACTGTGGGATTCAGGACCTTCACACTGGTTGCTGGATTACACTGTGGGATACAGGACCCTCACATTCGGTGCTAGATAACACTGTGGGATTCAGGAATCTCTCGCAGAGTGCTGGATTACACTATTGGTTTCAGGACCCTCATACTGGGTGCTGGATTACATTGTGGGATTTAGGACACTCATACTCAGTGCTGGATTACACTGTGGGATTCAGGACCCTGACAATGGTAAATGGATTTTCCCTGTGGGATTCAGGACACTCACACTGGGTGCTGGATTACACTGTGGGATTCGGGACCCTCACACTGGGTGCTGGATTACACTGTGGGATTCGGAACCCTTACACTCGGTGCTGGATTACACTGTGGGATTCAGGACCCTCACACTCAATGCTGGATTGCACTGTGCGATTCAGGACCCTCACACTTGGTGCTGGATTACACTGTGGGATTCAGGACCCTCACACTCAGTGCTGGATTACACTGTGGGATTCAGGACCCTCACACTCGGTGCTGGATTACACTGTGGGATTCAGGACCCTCACACTCGGTGCTGGATTACACTGTGGGATTCAGGACCCTCACACTGGGTGCTGGATTACACTGTGGGATTCAGGACCCTCACACTGGGTGCTGGATTACACCGTGGGATTCAGGACTCTCAGACTCGGTGCTGGATTACACTGTGGGATTCAGGACCCTCACACCCAGCGCTGGATTACACTGTGCGATTCAGGACCCTCACATTTGGTGCTGGATTACACTGTGGGATTCAGTACCCTCAGACTGGGTGCTGGATTACACTGTGGGATTCAGGACCCTCACACCGTGTGCTGGATTACACTGTGGGATTCAGGACCCTCACACTGGGTGCTGGATTACACGGTGGGATTCAGGACCCTCACACTGGGTGCTGGATTACACTGTGGGATTCGGGACCCTCACACTGGGTGCTGGATTACACTGTGGGATTCGGAACCCTTACACTCGGTGCTGGATTACACTGTGCGATTCAGGACCCTCACACTTGGTGCTGGATTACACTGTGGAATTCAGGACCCTCACACTGGGTGCTGGATTACACCGTGGGATTCAGGACCCTAACACTCCGTGCTGGATTACACTGTGGGATTCAGGACCCTCACACTCTGTGCTGGATTACACTGTGGAATTCAGGACCCTCACATTGGGTGCTGGATTACACTGTGGGATTCAGGACCCTCACACTGGGTGCTGGATTACACTGTGGAATTCAGGACCCTCACACTCGGTACTGAATTATACCGTGGGATTGATGGCCCTCACACAGGGTGCTGGATTACACTGTGGGACTCAGGACCCTCACACTGGGAACTGGGTTACACTGTGGGATTCAGGACCCTCACACTGTGTGCTGGATTACACTGTGGGATTCAGGACCCTCACACTGGGTGCTGGATTACACTGTGGGATTCAGGACCCTCACACTCGGTGCTGGATTACACTGTGGGATTCAGGACCCTCACACTCTGTGCTGGATTACACTGTGGGATTCAGGACCCTCACACTGGGTGCTGGATTACACTGTGGGATTCAGGACCCTCACACTGGGTGCTGGATTACACTGTGGGATTCAGGACCCTCACACTGGGTGCTGGATTACACTGTGGGATTCAGGACCCTCACACTCAGTGCTGGATTACACTGTGGGATTCAGGACCCTCACAATGGTAAATGGATTACACTGTGGGATTCAGGACCCTCACACTGGGTGCTGGATTACACTGTGGGATTCAGGACCCTCACACTGGGTGCTGGATTACACTGTGGGATTCAGGACCTTCACACTGGTTGCTGGATTACACTGTGGGATACAGGACCCTCACATTCGGTGCTGGATAACACTGTGGGATTCAGGAATCTCTCGCAGAGTGCTGGATTACACTATTGGATTCAGGACCCTCACACTGGGTGCTGGATTACACTGTGGGATTCAGGACACTCATACTCAGTGCTGGATTACACTGTGGGATTCAGGACCCTGACAATGGTAAATGGATTTTCCCTGTGGGATTCAGGACACTCACACTGGGTGCTGGATTACACTGTGGGATTCGGGACCCTCACACTGGGTGCTGGATTACACTGTGGGATTCGGAACCCTTACACTCGGTGCTGGATTACACTGTGGGATTCAGGACCCTCACACTCAATGCTGGATTGCACTGTGCGATTCAGGACCCTCACACTTGGTGCTGGATTACACTATGGGATTCAGGACCCTCACACTGGGTGCTGGATTACACCGTGGGATTCAGGACCCTAACACTCCGTGCTGGATTACACTGTGGGATTCAGGACCCTCACACTCTGTGCTGGATTACACTGTGGAATTCAGGACCCTCACATTGGGTGCTGGATTACACTGTGGGATTCAGGACCCTCACACTGGGTGCTGGATTACACTGTGGAATTCAGGACCCTCACACTCGGTACTGAATTATACTGTGGGATTGATGGCCCTCACACAGTGTGCTGGATTACACTGTGGGATTCAGGACCCTCACACTGGGTGCTGGATTACACTGTGGGATTCAGGACCCTCACACTGTGTGCTGGATTACACTGTGGGATTCAGGACCCTCACACTCGGTGCTGGATTACACTGTGGGATTCAGGACCCTCACACTCGGTACTGGATTACACTGTGGGATTCAGGACCCTCACACTGGGTGCTGGATTACACTGTGGGATTCAGGACCCTCACACTGGGTGCTGGATTACACTGTGGGATTCAGGACCCTAACACTCCGTGCTGGATTACACTGTGGGATTCAGGACCCTCACACTCTGTGCTGGATTACACTGTGGGATTCAGGACCCTCACACTGGGTGCTGGATTACACTGTGGGATTCAGGACCCTCACACTGGGTGCTGGATTACACTGTGGAATTCAGGACCCTCACACTCGGTACTGAATTATACCGTGGGATTGATGGCCCTCACACAGGGTGCTGGATTACACTGTGGGACTCAGGACCCTCACACTGGGAACTGGGTTACACTGTGGGATTCAGGACCCTCACACTGTGTGCTGGATTACACTGTGGGATTCAGGACCTTCACACTGGTTGCTGGATTACACTGTGGGATACAGGACCCTCACATTCGGTGCTAGATAACACTGTGGGATTCAGGAATCTCTCGCAGAGTGCTGGATTACACTATTGGTTTCAGGACCCTCATACTGGGTGCTGGATTACATTGTGGGATTTAGGACACTCATACTCAGTGCTGGATTACACTGTGGGATTCAGGACCCTGACAATGGTAAATGGATTTTCCCTGTGGGATTCAGGACACTCACACTGGGTGCTGGATTACACTGTGGGATTCGGGACCCTCACACTGGGTGCTGGATTACACTGTGGGATTCGGAACCCTTACACTCGGTGCTGGATTACACTGTGGGATTCAGGACCCTCACACTCAATGCTGGATTGCACTGTGCGATTCAGGACCCTCACACTCGGTACTGAATTATACCGTGGGATTGATGGCCCTCACACAGGGTGCTGGATTACACTGTGGGACTCAGGACCCTCACACTGGGAACTGGGTTACACTGTGGGATTCAGGACCCTCACACTGTGTGCTGGATTACACTGTGGGATTCAGGACCTTCACACTGGTTGCTGGATTACACTGTGGGATACAGGACCCTCACATTCGGTGCTAGATAACACTGTGGGATTCAGGAATCTCTCGCAGAGTGCTGGATTACACTATTGGTTTCAGGACCCTCATACTGGGTGCTGGATTACATTGTGGGATTTAGGACACTCATACTCAGTGCTGGATTACACTGTGGGATTCAGGACCCTGACAATGGTAAATGGATTTTCCCTGTGGGATTCAGGACACTCACACTGGGTGCTGGATTACACTGTGGGATTCGGGACCCTCACACTGGGTGCTGGATTACACTGTGGGATTCGGAACCCTTACACTCGGTGCTGGATTACACTGTGGGATTCAGGACCCTCACACTCAATGCTGGATTGCACTGTGCGATTCAGGACCCTCACACTTGGTGCTGGATTACACTGTGGGATTCAGGACCCTCACACTCAGTGCTGGATTACACTGTGGGATTCAGAACCCTCACACCCGGTGCTGGATTACACTGTGGGATAAATGACCCTCACGCTCGGTGCTGGATTACACTGTGGGATTCAGGAACCTCACACTGGGTGCTGGATTACACTGTGGGATTCAGGACCCTCACACTCGGTGCTGGATTACACTGTGGGATTCAGGACCCTCACACTGGGTGCTGGATTACACTGTGGGATTCAGGACCCTCACACTGGGTGCTGGATTACACTGTGGGATTCAGGACCCTCACACTGGGTGCTGGATTACACTGTGGGATTCAGGACCCTCACACTCGGTGCTGGATTACACTGTGGGATTCAGGACCCTCACACTTGGTGCTGGATTACACTGTGGGATTCAGGACCCTCACACTGGGTGCTGGATTACACTGTGGGATTCAGGACCCTCACACTCCGTGCTGGATTACACTGTGGGATTCAGGACCCTCACACTCTGTGCTGGATTACACTGTGGAATTCAGGACCCTCACACTGGGTGCTGGATTACACTGTGGGATTCAGGACCCTCACACTCGGTGCTAGATTACACGGTGGGATTCAGGACCCTCACGCTCGGTGCTGGATTACACTGTGGGATTGATGGCCCTCACACTGGGTGCTGAATTACACTGTGGGATTCAGATCCCTCACACTGGGAGCTGGATTACACTGTGGGATTCAGGACCCTCACACTGGGTGCTGGATTACACTGTGGGATTCAGGACCCTCACACTGGGTGCTGGATTACACTGTGGGATTCAGGACCCTCACACTCCGTGCTGGATTACACTGTGGGATTCAGGACCCTCACACTCTGTGCTGGATTACACTGTGGGATTCAGGACCCTCACACTGGGTGCTGGATTACACTGTGGGATTCAGGACCCTCACACTGGGTGCTGGATTACACTGTGGGATTCAGGACCCTCACACTGGGTGCTGGATTACACTGTGGGATTCAGGACCCTCACACTCAGTGCTGGATTACACTGTGGGATTCAGGACCCTCACAAATGGTGCTGGATTACACTGTGGGATTCAGGACCCTCACACTGGGTGCTGGATTACACTGTGGGATTCAGGACCCTCACACTGGGTGCTGGATTACACTGTGGGATTCAGGACCTTCACACTGGTTGCTGGATTACACTGTGGGATACAGGACCCTCACATTCGGTGCTAGATAACACTGTGGGATTCAGGAATCTCTCGCAGAGTGCTGGATTACACTGTGGGATTCAGGACCCTCACACTGGGTGCTGGATTACACTGTGGGATTCAGGACCCTCACACTCGGTGCTGGATTACACTGTGGGATTCAGGACCCTGACAATGGTAAATGGATTTTCCCTGTGGGATTCAGGACACTCACACTGGGTGCTGGATTACACTGTGGGATTCGGGACCCTCACACTGGGTGCTGGATTACACTGTGGGATTCGGAACCCTCACACTCGGTGCTGGATTACACTGTGGGATTCAGGACCCTCACACTCAATGCTGGATTGCACTGTGCGATTCAGGACCCTCACACTTGGTGCTGGATTACACTGTGGGATTCAGGACCCTCACACTGGGTGCTGGATTACACCGTGGGATTCAGGACCCTAACACTCCGTGCTGGATTACACTGTGGGATTCAGGACCCTCACACTCTGTGCTGGATTACACTGTGGAATTCAGGACCCTCACACTGGGTGCTGGATTACACTGTGGGATTCAGGACCCTCACACTGGGTGCTGGATTACACTGTGGGATTCAGGACCCTCACACTCGGTGCTGGATTACACTGTGGGATTCAGGACCCTCACACAGGGTGCTGGATTACACTGTGGGATTCAGGACCCTCACACTGGGTGCTGGATTACACTGTGGGATTCAGGACCCTCACACTGTGTGCTGGATTACACTGTGGGATTCAGGACCCTCACACTCGGTGCTGGATTACACTGTGGGATTCAGGACCCTCACACTCGGTGCTGGATTACACTGTGGGATTCAGGACCCTCACACTGGGTGCTGGATTACACTGTGGGATTCAGGACCCTCACACTGGGTGCTGGATTACACTGTGGGATTCAGGACCCTCACACTCCGTGCTGGATTACACTGTGGGATTCAGGACCCTCACACTCTGTGCTGGATTACACTGTGGGATTCAGGACCCTCACACTGGGTGCTGGATTACACTGTGGGATTCAGGACCCTCACATTGGGTGCTGGATTACACTGTGGGATTGAGGACCCTCACACTCGGTACTGAATTATACCGTGGGATTGATGGCCCTCACACAGGGTGCTGGATTACACTGTGGGATTCAGGACCCTCACACTGGGAACTGGGTTACACTGTGGGATTCAGGACCCTCACACTGTGTGCTGGATTACACTGTGGGATTCAGGACCTTCACACTGGTTGCTGGATTACACTGTGGGATACAGGACCCTCACATTCGGTGCTAGATAACACTGTGGGATTCAGGAATCTCTCGCAGAGTGCTGGATTACACTATTGGTTTCAGGACCCTCATACTGGGTGCTGGATTACATTGTGGGATTTAGGACACTCATACTCAGTGCTGGATTACACTGTGGGATTCAGGACCCTGACAATGGTAAATGGATTTTCCCTGTGGGATTCAGGACACTCACACTGGGTGCTGGATTACACTGTGGGATTCGGGACCCTCACACTGGGTGCTGGATTACACTGTGGGATTCAGGACCCTCACACTGGGTGCTGGATTACACTGTGGGATTCAGGACCCTCACACTCAATGCTGGATTGCACTGTGCGATTCAGGACCCTCACACTTGGTGCTGGATTACACTGTGGGATTCAGGTCCCTCACACAGGGTGCTGGATTACACTGTGGGATTCAGGACCCTCACACTGGGTGCTGGATTACACTGTGGGATTCAGGACCCTCACACTGTGTGCTGGATTACACTGTGGGATTCAGGACCTTCACACTGGTTGCTGGATTACACTGTGGGATACAGGACCCTCACATTCGGTGCTAGATAACACTGTGGGATTCAGGAATCTCTCGCAGAGTGCTGGATTACACTATTGGTTTCAGGACCCTCATACTGGGTGCTGGATTACATTGTGGGATTTAGGACACTCATACTCAGTGCTGGATTACACTGTGGGATTCAGGACCCTGACAATGGTAAATGGATTTTCCCTGTGGGATTCAGGACACTCACACTGGGTGCTGGATTACACTGTGGGATTCGGGACCCTCACACTGGGTGCTGGATTACACTGTGGGATTCGGAACCCTTACACTCGGTGCTGGATTACACTGTGGGATTCAGGACCCTCACACTCAATGCTGGATTGCACTGTGCGATTCAGGACCCTCACACTTGGTGCTGGATTACACTGTGGGATTCAGGACCCTCACACTCAGTGCTGGATTACACTGTGGGATTCAGAACCCTCACACCCGGTGCTGGATTACACTGTGGGATAAATGACCCTTACGCTCGGTGCTGGATGACACTGTGGGATTCAGGAACCTCACACTGGGTGCTGGGTTACACTGTGTGATTCAGCACACTCACACAGTGTTCTGGATTACACCGTGGGATTCAGGACCCTCACACTCCGTGCTGGATTACACTGTGGGATTCAGGACTCTCACACTCTGTGCTGGATTACACTGTGGGATTCAGGACACTCACACTGGGTGCTGGATTACACTGTGGGATTCGGGACCCTCACACTGGGTGCTGGATTACACCGTGGGATTCAGGACTCTCAGACTCGGTGCTGGATTACACTGTGGGATTCAGGACCCTCACACCCAGCGCTGGATTACACTGTGCGATTCAGGACCCTCACATTTGGTGCTGGATTACACTGTGGGATTCAGTACCCTCAGACTGGGTGCTGGATTACACTGTGGGATTCAGGACCCTCACTCTGGCTGCTGGATTACACTGTGGGATTCAGGACCCTCACACCGTGTGCTGGATTACACTGTGGGATTCAGGACCTTCACACTGGGTGCTGGATTACACTGTGGGATACAGGACCCTCACACTGGGTGCTGGATTACACTGTGGGATTCGGGACCCTCACACTGGGTGCTGGATTACACTGTGGGATTCAGGACCCTCACACTCAATGCTGGATTGCACTGTGCGATTCAGGACCCTCACACTTGGTGCTGGATTACACTGTGGAATTCAGGACCCTCACACTGGGTGCTGGATTACACCGTGGGATTCAGGACCCTAACACTCCGTGCTGGATTACACTGTGGGATTCAGGACCCTCAACTCTGTGCTGGATTACACTGTGGAATTCAGGACCCTCACATTGGGTGCTGGATTACACTGTGGGATTCAGGACCCTCACACTGGGTGCTGGATTACACTGTGGAATTCAGGACCCTCACACTCGGTACTGAATTATACCGTGGGATTGATGGCCCTCACACAGGGTGCTGGATTACACTGTGGGACTCAGGACCCTCACACTGGGAACTGGGTTACACTGTGGGATTCAGGACCCTCACACTGTGTGCTGGATTACACTGTGGGATTCAGGACCTTCACACTGGTTGCTGGATTACACTGTGGGATACAGGACCCTCACATTCGGTGCTAGATAACACTGTGGGATTCAGGAATCTCTCGCAGAGTGCTGGATTACACTATTGGTTTCAGGACCCTCATACTGGGTGCTGGATTACATTGTGGGATTTAGGACACTCATACTCAGTGCTGGATTACACTGTGGGATTCAGGACCCTGACAATGGTAAATGGATTTTCCCTGTGGGATTCAGGACACTCACACTGGGTGCTGGATTACACTGTGGGATTCGGGACCCTCACACTGGGTGCTGGATTACACTGTGGGATTCGGAACCCTTACACTCGGTGCTGGATTACACTGTGGGATTCAGGACCCTCACACTCAATGCTGGATTGCACTGTGCGATTCAGGACCCTCACACTTGGTGCTGGATTACACTATGGGATTCAGGACCCTCACACTGGGTGCTGGATTACACCGTGGGATTCAGGACCCTCACACTCCGTGCTGGATTACACTGTGGGATTCAGGACCCTCACACTCGGTGCTGGATTACACTGTGGGATTCAGGACCCTCACACAGTGTGCTGGATTACACTGTGGGATTCAGGACCCTCACACTGGGAACTGGATTACACTGTGGGATTCAGGACCCTCACACTGTGTGCTGGATTACACTGTGGGATTCAGGACCCTCACACTGGGTGCTGGATTACACTGTGGGATTCAGGACCCTCACACTGGGTGCTGGATTACACTGTGGGATTCAGGACCCTCACACTCGGTGCTGGATTACACTGTGGGATTCAGGAACCTCACACTGGGTGCTGGGTTACACTGTGTGATTCAGCACACTCACACAGTGTTCTGGATTACACCGTGGGATTCAGGACCCTCACACTCCGTGCTGGATTACACTGTGGGATTCAGGACTCTCACACTGGGTGCTGGATTACACTGTGGAATTCAGGACCCTCACACTCGGTACTGAATTATACCGTGGGATTGATGGCCCTCACACAGTGTGCTGGATTACACTGTGGGATTCAGGACCCTCACACTGGGTGCTGGATTACACTGTGGGATTCAGGACCCTCACACTGTGTGCTGGATTACACTGTGGGATTCAGGACCCTCACACTCGGTGCTGGATTACACTGTGGGATTCAGGACCCTCACACTCGGTACTGGATTACACTGTGGGATTCAGGACCCTCACACTGGGTGCTGGACTACACTGTGGGATTCAGTACCCTCACACTGGGTGCTGGATTACACTGTGGGATTCAGGACCCTCACTCTGGGTGCTGGATTACACTGTGGGATTCAGGACCCTCACACTGTGTGCTGGATTACACTGTGGGATTCAGGACCTTCACACTGGTTGCTGGATTACACTGTGGGATACAGGACCCTCACATTCGGTGCTAGATAACACTGTGGGATTCAGGAATCTCTCGCAGAGTGCTGGATTACACTGTGGGTTTCAGGACCCTCACACTGGGTGCTGGATTACACTGTGGGATTCAGGACCCTCACACTGGGTGCTGGATTACACTGTGGGATTCAGGACCCTCACACTGGGTGCTGGATTACACTGTGGGATTCAGGACCCTCACACTCGGTGCTGGATTACACTGTGGGATTCAGGACCCTCACACTGGGTGCTGGATTACACTGTGGGATTCAGGACCCTCACACTCGGTGCTGGATTACACTGTGGGATTCAGGACCCTCACACTCGGTGCTGGATTACACTGTGGGATTCAGGACCCTGACAATGGTAAATGGATTTTCCCTGTGGGATTCAGGACACTCACACTGGGTGCTGGATTACACTGTGGGATTCAGGACCCTCACACTGGGTGCTGGATTACACTGTGGGATTCAGGACCCTCACACTCGGTGCTGGATTACACTGTGGGATTCAGGACCCTCACACTCAATGCTGGATTGCACTGTGCGATTCAGGACCCTCACACTTGGTGCTGGATTACACTGTGGGATTCAGGACCCTCACACTCGGTGCTGGATTACACTGTGGGATTCAGGACCCTCACACTGGGTGCTGGATTACACTGTGGGATTCAGGACCCTCACACTGGGTGCTGGATTACACTGTGGGATTCAGGACCCTCACACTCGGTGCTGGATTACACTGTGGGATTCAGGACCCTCACACTCGGTGCTGGATTACACTGTGGGATTCAGGACCCTCACACTGGGTGCTGGATTACACTGTGGGATTCAGGACCCTCACACTGGGTGCTGGATTACACTGTGGGATTCAGGACCCTCACACTCGGTGCTGGATTACACTGTGGGATTCAGGACCCTCACACTGGGTGCTGGATTACACTGTGGGATTCAGGACCCTCACACTGGGTGCTGGATTACACTGTGGGATTCAGGACCCTCACACTGGGTGCTGGATTACACTGTGGGATTCAGGACCCTCACACTGGGTGCTGGATTACACTGTGGGATTCAGGACCCTCACACTCAGTGCTGGATTACACTGTGGGATTCAGGACCCTCACACTGGGTGCTGGATTACACTGTGGGATTCAGGACCCTCACACTGGGTGCTGGATTACACTGTGGGATTCAGGACCCTCACACTGGGTGCTGGATTACACTGTGGGATACAGGACCCTCACATTCGGTGCTAGATAACACTGTGGGATTCAGGACCCTCACACTCAATGCTGGATTGCACTGTGCGATTCAGGACCCTCACACTTGGTGCTGGATTACACTGTGGGATTCAGGACCCTCACACTCAGTGCTGGATTACACTGTGGGATTCAGAACCATCACACCCGGTGCTGGATTACACTGTGGGATAAATGACCCTCACGCTCGGTGCTGGATTACACTGTGGGATTCAGGAACCTCACACTGGGTGCTGGGTTACACTGTGTGATTCAGCACACTCACACAGTGTTCTGGATTACACCGTGGGATTCAGGACCCTCACACTCCGTGCTGGATTACACTGTGGGATTCAGGACTCTCACACTCTGTGCTGGATTACACTGTGGGATTCAGGACCCTCACACTGGGTGCTGGATTACACTGTGGGATTCAGGACCCTCACACTCGGTGCTGGATTACACTGTGGGATTCAGGACACTCACACTGGGTGCTGGATTACACTGTGGGATTCAGGACCCTCACACTGGGTGCTGGATTACACTGTGGGATTCAGGACCCTCACACTTGGTGCTGGATTACACTGTGGGATTCAGGACCCTCACACTGGGTGCTGGATTACACTGTGGGATTCAGGACCCTCACACTGGGTGCTGGATTACACTGTGGGATTCAGGACCCTCACACTCGGTGCTGGATTACACTGTGGGATTCAGGACCCTCACACTGGGTGCTGGATTACACTGTGGGATTCAGGACCCTCACACTGGGTGCTGGATTACACTGTGGGATTCAGGACCCTCACACTCGGTGCTGGATTACACTGTGGGATTCAGGACCCTCACACTCGGTGCTGGATTACACTGTGGGATTCAGGACCCTCACACTGGGTGCTGGATTACACTGTGGGATTCAGGACCCTCACACTGGGTGCTGGATTACACTGTGGGATTCAGGACCCTCACACTCGGTGCTGGATTACACTGTGGGATTCAGGACCCTCACACTGGGTGCTGGATTACACTGTGGGATTCAGGACCCTCACTCTGGGTGCTGGATTACACTGTGGGATCCAGGACCCTCACAATTGGTGCTGGATTACACTGTGGGATTCAGGACCCTCACTCTGGGTGCTGGATTACACTGTGGGATTCAGGACCCTCACACTCGGTGCTGGATTACACTGTGGGATTCAGGACCCTCACACTCGGTGCTGGATTACACTGTGGGATTCAGGACCCTCACACTGGGTGCTGGATTACACTGTGGGATTCAGGACCCTCACAATGGGTGCTGGATTACACTGTGGGATTCAGGACCCTCACACTGGGTGCTTGATTACTCTGTGAGATTCAGGACTCTCACACTCGGTGCTGGATGACACTGCGGAATTCAGGACCCTTACACTCGGTGCTGGATTACACTGTGGGATTCAGGACCCTCACACTGGGTGCTGGATTACACTGTGGGATTCAGGACCCTCACACTGGGTGCTGGATTACACTGTGGGATTCAGGACCCTCACACTGGGTGCTGGATTACACTGTGGGATTCAGGACCCTCACACTGGGTGCTGGATTACACTGTGGGATTCAGGACCCTCACACTCGGTGCTGGATTACACTGTGGGATTCAGGACCCTCACACTGGGTGCTGGATTACACTGTGGGATTCAGGACCCTCACACTGGGTGCTGGATTACACTGTGGGATTCAGGACCCTCACACTCGGTGCTGGATTACACTGTGGGATTCAGGACCCTCACACTCTGTGCTGGATTACACTGTGGGATTCAGGACCCTCACACTGGGTGCTGGATTACACTGTGGGATTCAGGACCCTCACACTGGGTGCTGGATTACACTGTGGGATTCAGGACCCTCACACTCAATGCTGGATTACACTGTGGGATTCAGGACCCTCACACTTGGTGCTGGATTACACTGTGGGATTCAGGACCCTCACACTGGGTGCTGGATTACACTGTGGGATTCAGGACCCTCACACTGGGTGCTGGATTACACTGTGGGATTCAGGACCCTCACACTCGGTGCTGGATTACACTGTGGGATTCAGGACCCTCACGTTCAGTGCTGGATTACACTGTGGGATTCAGGACCCTCACACTCGGTGCTGGATTACACTGTGGGATTCAGGACCCTCACACTCGGTGCTGGATTACACTGTGGGATTCAGGACCCTCACACTGGGTGCTGGATTACACTGTGGGATTCAGGACCCTCACACTCGGTGCTGGATTACACTGTGGGATTCAGGACCCTCACACTGGGTGCTGGATTACACTGTGGGATTCAGGACCCTCACACTCTGTGCTGGATTACACTGTGGGATTCAGGACCCTCACACTCTGTGCTGGATTACACTGTGGGATTCAGGACCCTCACACTGGGTGCTGGATTACACTGTGGGATTCAGGACCCTCACACTGGGTGCTGGATTACACTGTGGGATTCAGGACCCTCACACTGGGTGCTGGATTACACTGTGGAATTCAGGACCCTCACACTCGGTGCTGGATTACACTGTGGGATTCAGGACCCTCACGTTCAATGCTGGATTACACTGTGGGATTCAGGACCCTCACACTGGGTGCTGGATTACACTGTGGGATTCAGGACCCTCACACTGGGTGCTGGATTACACTGTGGGATTCAGGACCCTCACACTCGGTGCTGGATTACACTGTGGGATTCAGGACCCTCACACTGGGTGCTGGATTACACTGTGGGATTCAGGACCCTCACACTGGGTGCTGGATTACACTGTGGGATTCAGGACCCTCACACTGGGTGCTGGATTACACTGTGGGATTCAGGACCCTCACACTGGGTGCTGGATTACACTGTGGGATTCAGGACCCTCACACTCGGTGCTGGATTACACTGTGGGATTCAGGACCCTCACACTCAATGCTGGATTGCACTGTGCGATTCAGGACCCTCACACTTGGTGCTGGATTACACTGTGGAATTCAGGACCCTCACACTGGGTGCTGGATTACACCGTGGGATTCAGGACCCTCACACTCCGTGCTGGATTACACTGTGGGATTCAGGACCCTCAGACTCGGTGCTGGATTACACTGTGGGATTCAGGACCCTCACACTCGGTGCTGGATTACACTGTGGGATTCAGGACCCTCACACTGGGTGCTGGATTACACTGTGGGATTCAGGACCCTCACACTGGGTGCTGGATTACACTGTGGGATTCAGGACCCTCACACTCCGTGCTGGATTACACTGTGGGATTCAGGACCCTCACACTCTGTGCTGGATTACACTGTGGGATTCAGGACCCTCACACTGGGTGCTGGATTACACTGTGGGATTCAGGACCCTCACACTGGGTGCTGGATTACACTGTGGGATTCAGGACCCTCACACTCGGTGCTGGATTACACTGTGGGATTCAGGACCCTCACACTGGGTGCTGGATTACACTGTGGGATTCAGGACCCTCACACTGGGTGCTGGATTACACTGTGGGATTCAGGACCCTCACACTGGGTGCTGGATTACACTGTGGGATTCAGGACCCTCACACAGTGTGCTGGATTACACCGTGGGATTCAGGACCCGAACACTCCGTGCTGGATTACACTGTGGGATTCAGGACCCTCACACTGGGTGCTGGATTACACTGTGGAATTCAGGACCCTCACACTCGGTACTGAATTATACCGTGGGATTGATGGCCCTCACACAGTGTGCTGGATTACACTGTGGGACTCAGGACCCTCACACTGGGAACTGGGTTACACTGTGGGATTCAGGACCCTCACACTGTGTGCTGGATTACACTGTGGGATTCAGGACCCTCACACTGGGTGCTGGATTACACTGTGGGATTCAGGACCCTCACACTCGGTGCTGGATTACACTGTGGGATTCAGGACCCTCACACTGGGTGCTGGATTACACTGTGGGATTCAGGACCCTCACACTGGGTGCTGGATTACACTGTGGGATTCAGGACCCTCACACTCGGTGCTGGATTACACTGTGGGATTCAGGACCCTCACACTGGGTGCTGGATTACACTGTGGGATTCAGGACCCTCACACTGGGTGCTGGATTACACTGTGGGATTCAGGACCCTCACACTGGGTGCTGGATTACACTGTGGGATTCAGGACCCTCACACTGGGTGCTGGATTACACTGTGGGATTCAGGACCCTCACACTCGGTACTGAATTATACCGTGGGATTGATGGCCCTCACACAGGGTGCTGGATTACACTGTGGGACTCAGGACCCTCACACTGGGAACTGGGTTACACTGTGGGATTCAGGACCCTCACACTGTGTGCTGGATTACACTGTGGGATTCAGGACCCTCACACTGGGTGCTGGATTACACTGTGGGATTCAGGACCCTCACAATGGGTGCTGGATTACACTGTGGGATTCAGGACCCTCACTCTGGGTGCTGGATTACACTGTGGGATTCAGGACCCTCACACTGTGTGCTGGATTACACTGTGGGATTCAGGACCTTCACACTGGTTGCTGGATTACACTGTGGGATACAGGACCCTCACATTCGGTGCTAGATAACACTGTGGGATTCAGGAATCTCTCGCAGAGTGCTGGATTACACTATTGGTTTCAGGACCCTCATACTGGGTGCTGGATTACATTGTGGGATTTAGGACACTCATACTCAGTGCTGGATTACACTGTGGGATTCAGGACCCTCACACTCGGTGCTGGATTACACTGTGGGATTCAGGACCCTCACACTCGGTACTGGATTACACTGTGGGATTCAGGACCCTCACACTGGGTGCTGGACTACACTGTGGGATTCAGTACCCTCACACTGGGTGCTGGATTACACTGTGGGATTCAGGACCCTCACACTCGGTGCTGGATTACACTGTGGGATTCAGGACCCTCACACTGGGTGCTGGATTACACTGTGGGATTCAGGACCCTCACACTCGGTGCTGGATTACACTGTGGGATTCAGGACCCTTACACTCGGTGCTGGATTACACTGTGGGATTCAGGACTCTCACACTGGGTGCTGGATTACACTGTGGGATTCAGGACCCTCACACTGGGTGCTGGATTACACTGTGGGATTCAGGACCCTCACACTCGGTGCTGGATTACACTGTGGGATTCAGGACCCTCACACTCGGTGCTGGATTATACTGTGGGATTCAGGACCCTCACACTGGGTGCTGGATTACACTGTGGGATTCAGGACCCTCACACTGGGTGCTGGATTACACTGTGGGATTCAGGACCCTCACACTCGGTGCTGGATTACACTGTGGGATTCAGGACCCTCACACTGGGTGCTGGATTACACTGTGGGATTCAGGACCCTCACACTGGGTGCTGGATTACACTGTGGGATTCAGGACCCTCACACTGGGTGCTGGATTACACTGTGGGATTCAGGACCCTCACACTGGGTGCTGGATTACACTGTGGGATTCAGGACCCTCACACTCGGTGCTGGATTACACTGTGGGATTCAGGACCCTCACACTCGGTACTGGATTACACTGTGGGATTCAGGACCCTCACACTGGGTGCTGGACTACACTGTGGGATTCAGGACCCTCACACTGGGTGCTGGATTACACTGTGGGATTCATGACCCTCACACTCGGTGCTGGATTACACTGTGGGATTCAGGACCCTCACACTCAATGCTGGATTGCACTGTGCGATTCAGGACCCTCACACTTGGTGCTGGATTACACTGTGGGATTCAGGACCCTCACACTCAGTGCTGGATTACACTGTGGGATTCAGAACCCTCACACCCGGTGCTGGATTACACTGTGGGATAAATGACCCTTACGCTCGGTGCTGGATGACACTGTGGGATTCAGGAACCTCACACTGGGTGCTGGGTTACACTGTGTGATTCAGCACACTCACACAGTGTTCTGGATTACACCGTGGGATTCAGGACCCTCACACTCCGTGCTGGATTACACTGTGGGATTCAGGACTCTCACACTCTGTGCTGGATTACACTGTGGAATTCAGGAGCCTCACACTGGGTGCTGGATTACACTGTGGGATTCAGGACCCTCACACTGGGTGCTGGATTACACTGTGGGATTCAGGACCCTCACACTGGGTGCTGGATTACACTGTGGGATTCAGGACCCTCACACTGGGTGCTGGATTACACTGTGGGATTCAGGACCCTCACACTCGGTGCTGGATTACACTGTGGGATTCAGGACCCTCACACTCGGTGCTGGATTACACTGTGGGATTCAGGACCCTCACACTGGGTGCTGGATTACACTGTGGGATTCAGGACCCTCACACTGGGTGCTGGATTACACTGTGGGATTCAGGACCCTCACACTCGGTGTTGGATTACATTGTGGGATTCAGGAACCTCACACTCGGTGCTGGATTACACTGTGGGATTCAGGGTCCTCACACTGGGTGCTGGATTACACTGTGGGATTCAGGCCCCTCACACTGGGTGCTGGATTACACTGTGGGATTCAGGACCCTCACACTCGGTGCTGGATTACACTGTGGGATTCAGGACCCTCACACTGGGTGCTGGATTACACTGTGGGATTCAGGACCCTCACACTGGGTGCTGGATTACACTGTGGGATTCAGGAATCTCACACTGGGTGCTGGATTACACTGTGGGATTCAGGACCCTCACACTGGGTGCTGGATTACACTGTGGGATTCAGGACCCTCACACTCGGTGCTGGATTACACTGTGGGATTCAGGACCCTCACACTCGGTGCTGGATTACACTGTGGGATTCAGGACCCTCACACTGGGTGCTGGATTACACTGTGGGATTCAGGACCCTCACACTGGGTGCTGGATTACACTGTGGGATTCAGGACCCTCACACTCGGTGCTGGATTACACTGTGGGATTCAGGACCCTCACACTCAATGCTGGATTGCACTGTGCGATTCAGGACCCTCACACTTGGTGCTGGATTACACTGTGGGATTCAGGACCCTCACACTCAGTGCTGGATTACACTGTGGGATTCAGGACCCTCACACCCGGTGCTGGATTACACTGTGGGATTCAGGACCCTCACACTCGGTGCTGGATTACACTGTGGGATTCAGGACCCTCACACTCGGTGCTGGATTACACTGTGGGATTCAGGACCCTCACACTGGGTGCTGGATTACACTGTGGGATTCAGGACCCTCACACTGTGTGCTGGATTACACTGTGGGATTCAGGACCCTCACACTCCGTGCTGGATTACACTGTGGGATTCAGGACCCTCACACTCGGTGCTGGATTACACTGTGGGATTCAGGACCCTCACACTCGGTGCTGGATTACACTGTGGGATTCAGGACCCTCACACTCGGTGCTGGATTACACTGTGGGATTCAGGACCCTCACACTGGGTGCTGGATTACACTGTGGGATTCAGGACCCTCACACTGTGTGCTGGATTACATTGTGGAATTCAGGACCCTCCCACTGGGTGCTGGATTACACTGTGGGATTCAGGACCCTCACACTCTGTGCTGGATTACACTGTGGGATTCAGGACCCTCACACTGGGTGCTGGATTACACTGTGGGATTCAGGACCCTCACACTGGGTGCTGGATTACACTGTGGGATTCAGGACCCTCACACTGGGTGCTTGATTACACTGTGGGATTCAGGACTCTCACACTCGGTGCTGGATTACACTGTGGGATTCAGGACCCTTACACTCGGTGCTGGATTACACTGCGGAATTCAGGACCCTTACACTCGGTGCTGGATTACACTGTGGGATTCAGGACTCTCACACTCTGTGCTGGATTACACTGTGGGATTCAGGACCCTCACACTGGGTGCTGGATTACACTGTGGGATTCAGGACCCTCACACTGCGTGCTGGATTACACTGTGGGATTCAGGACCCTCACACTCTGTGCTGGATTACACTGTGGGATTCAGGACACTCACACTGGGTGCTGGATTACACTGTGGGATTCAGGACCCTCACACTGGGTGCTGGATTACACTGTGGGATTCAGGACCCTCACACTGGGTGCTGGATTACACTGTGGGATTCAGGACCCTCACACTCGGTGCTGGATTACACTGTGGGATTCAGGACCCTCACACTGGGTGCTGGATTACACTGTGGGATTCAGGACCCTCACGTTCAGTGCTGGATTACACTGTGGGATTCAGGACCCTCACACTCGGTGCTGGATTACACTGTGGGATTCAGGACCCTCACACTGGGTGCTGGATTACACTGTGGGATTCAGGACCCTCACACTCGGTGCTGGATTACACTGTGGGATTCAGGACCCTCACACTCTGTGCTGGATTACACTGTGGGATTCAGGACCCTCACACTGGGTGCTGGATTACATTGTGGGATTCAGGACACTCAGACTCGGTGCTGGATTACACTGTGGGATTCAGGACCCTCACAATGGTAACTGGATTACACTGTGGGATTCAGGACACTCACACTGGGTGCTGGATTACACTGTGGGATTCGGGACCCTCACACTGGGTGCTGGATTACACTGTGGGATTCGGAACCCTTACACTCGGTGCTGGATTACACTGTGGGATTCAGGACCCTCACACTCAATGCTGGATTACAATGTGCGATTCAGGACCCTCACACTCAGTGCTGGATTACACTGTGGGATTCAGGACCCTCACACTGGGTGCTGGATTACACTGTGGGATTCAGGACCCTCACACTGGGTGCTGGATTACACTGTGGGATTCAGGACCCTCACACTCGGTGCTGGATTACACTGTGGGATTCAGGACCCTCACACTGGGTGCTGGATTACACTGTGGGATTCAGGACCCTCACACTCGGTGCTGGATTACACTGTGGGATTCAGGACCCTCACACTCGGTGCTGGATTACACTGTGGGATTCAGGACCCTCACACTGGGTGCTGGATTACACTGTGGGATTCAGGACCCTCACACTCGGTGCTTGATTACACTATGGGATTCAGGACCCTCACACTCTGCTGGATTACACTGTGGGATTCAGGACCCTCACACTCTGTGCTGGATTACACTGTGGGATTCAGGACCCTCACACTGGGTGCTGGATTACACTGTGGGATTCAGGACCCTCACACTGGGTGCTGGATTACACTGTGGGATTCAGGACTCTCACCTCCGTGCTGGATTACACTGTGGGATTCAGGACCCTTACACTCTGTGCTGGATTACACTGTGGTATTCAGGACTCTCACACTCAGTGCTGGATTACACTGTGGGATTCAGGACCCTCACACTTGGTGCTGGATTACACTGTGGGATTCAGGACCCTCACACTCAGTGCTGGATTACACTGTGGGATTCAGGACCCTCACGCTCGGTGCTGGATTACACTGTGGGATTCAGGACCCTCACACTCGGTGCTGGATTACACTGTGGGATTCAGGACCCTCACACTCGGTGCTGGATTACACTGTGGGATTCAGGACCCTCACACTGGGTGCTGGATTACACTGTGGGATTCAGGAACCTCACACTGGGTGCTGGATTACACTGTGGGATTCAGGACCCTCACACTGTGTGCTGGATTACACTGTGGGATTCAGGACCCTCACACTCCGTGCTGGATTACACTGTGGGATTCAGGACCCTCACACTCCGTGCTGGATTACACTGTGGGATTCAGGACCCTCACACTCGGTGCTGGATTACACTGTGGGATTCAGGACCCTCACACTGGGTGCTGGGTTACACTGTGGGATTCAGGACCCTCACACTGTGTGCTGGATTACACTGTGGGATTCAGGACCCTCACACTCCGTGCTGGATTACACTGTGGGATTCAGGACCCTCACACTCTGTGCTGGATTACACTGTGGGATTCAGGACACTCACACTGGGTGCTGGATTACACTGTGGGATTCAGGACCCTCACACTGGGTGCTGGATTACACTGTGGGATTCAGGACCCTCACACTGGGTGCTGGATTACACTGTGGGATTCAGGACCCTCACACTCGGTGCTGGATTACACTGTGGGATTCAGGACCCTCACACCCGGTGCTGGATTACACTGTGGGATTCAGGACCCTCACACTCAGTGCTGGATTACACTGTGGGATTCAGGACCCTCACACTCGGTGCTGGATTACACTGTGGGATTCAGGACCCTCACACTGGGTGCTGGATTACACTGTGGGATTCAGGACCCTCACACTCGGTGCTGGATTACACTGTGGGATTCAGGACCCTCACACTCGGTGCTGGATTACACTGTGGGATTCAGGACCCTCACACTCTGTGCTGGATTACACTGTCGGATTCCGGACCCTCACACTGGGTACTGGATTACATTGTGGGATTCAGGACACTCATACTCGGTGCTGGATTACACTGTGGGATTCAGGACCCTCACAATGGTAAATGGATTACACTGTGGGATTCAGGACACACACACTGGGTGCTGGATTACACTGTGGGATTCGGGACCCTCACACTGGGTGCTGGATTACACTGTGGGATTCGGAACCCTTACACTCGGTGCTGGATTACACTGTGGGATTCAGGACCCTCACACTCAATGCTGGATTACACTGTGCGATTCAGGACCCTCACACTTGGTGCTGGATTACACTGTGGGATTCAGGACTCTCACACTCAGTGCTGGATTACACTGTGGGATTCAGGACCATCACACTGGGTGCTGGATTACACTGTGGGATTCAGGACCCTCACACTCGGTGCTGGATTACACTGTGGGATTCAGGACCCTCACACTCGGTGCTGGATTACACTGTGGGATTCATGAACCTCACACTGGGTGCTGGGTTACACTGTGGGATTCAGGACCCTCACACTGTGTTCTGGATTACACCGTGGGATTCAGGACCCTCACACTCCGTGCTGGATTACACTGTGGGATTCAGGACCCTCACACTCTGTGCTGGATTACACTGTGGGATTCAGGACACTCACACTGGGTGCTGGATTACACTGTGGGATTCAGGACCCTCACACTGGGTGCTGGATTACACTGTGGGATTCAGGACCCTCACACTGGGTGCTGGATTACACTGTGGGATTCAGGACCCTCACACTCGGTGCTGGATTACACTGTGGGATCAGGACCCTCACACTGGGTGCTGGATTACACTGTGGGATTCAGGACCCTCACACTGGGTGCTGGATTACACTGTGGGATTCAGGACCCTCACACTCGGTGCTGGATTACACTGTGGGATTCAGGACCCTCACACTGGGTGCTGGATTACACTGTGGGATTCAGGACCCTCACACTGGGTGCTGGATTACACTGTGGGATTCAGGACCCTCACACTGGGTGCTGGATTACACTGTGGGATTCAGGACCCTCACACTCTGTGCTGGATTACACTGTGGGATTCAGGACCCTCACACACAATGCTGGATTACACTGTGCGATTCAGGACCCTCACACTTGGTGCTGGATTACACTGTGGGATTCATGAACCTCACACTGGGTGCTGGGTTACACAGTGGGATTCAGGACCCTCACACTGTGTTCTGGATTACACTGTGGGATTCAGGACCCTCACACTCCGTGCTGGATTACACTGTGGGATTCAGGAGCCTCACACTCTGTGCTGGATTACACTGTGGGATTCAGGACACTCACACTGGGTGCTGGATTACACTGTGGGATTCAGGACCCTCACACTGGGTGCTGGATTACACTGTGGGATTCAGGACCCTCACACAGGGTGCTGGATTACACTGTGGGATTCAGGACCCTCACACTCGGTGCTGGATTACACTGTGGGATTCAGGACCCTCACACTGGGTGCTGGATTACACTGTGGGATTCAGGACCCTCACACTCGGTACTGGATTACACTGTGGGATTCAGGACCCTCACACTGGGTGCTGGATTACACTGTGGGATTCAGGACCCTCACACTGGGTGCTGGATTACACTGTGGGATTCAGGACACTCACACTCGGTGCTGGATTACACTGTGGGATTCAGGACCTCACACTCTGTGCTGGATTACACTGTGGGATTCAGGACCCTCACACTGGGTGCTGGATTACATTGTGGGATTCAGGACACTCACACTCGGTGCTGGATTACACTGTGGGATTCAGGACCCTCACAATGGTAACTGGTTTACACTGTGGGATTCAGGACACTCACACTGGGTGCTGGATTACACTGTGGGATTCGGGACCCTCACACTGGGTGCTGGATTACACTGTGGGATTCGGAACCCTTACACTCGGTGCTGGATTACACTGTGGGATTCAGGACCCTCACACTCAATGCTGGATTACACTGTGCGATTCAGGACCCTCACACTTGGTGCTGGATTACACTGTGGGATTCAGGCCCCTCACGTTCAGTGCTGGATTACACTGTGGGATTCGGGACCCTCACACTGGGTGCTGGATTACACTGTGGGATTCAGGACCCTCACGCTCGGTGCTGGATTACACTGTGGGATTCAGGACCCTCACACCCAGTGCTGGATTACACTGTGGGATTCAGGACCCTCACGCTCGGTGCTGGATTACACTGTGGGATTCAGGACCCTCACACTCGGTGCTGGATTACACTGTGGGATTCAGGACCCTCACACTGGGTGCTGGATTACACTGTGGGATTCAGGACCCTCACACTCCGTGCTGGATTACACTGTGGGATTCAGGACCCTCACACTCCGTGCTGGATTACACTGTGGGATTCAGGACTCTCACACTCTGTGCTGGATTACACTGTGGGATTCAGGACCCTCACACTCAATGCTGGATTACACTGTGCGATTCAGGACCCTCACACTTGGTGCTGGATTACACTGTGGGATTCAGGACTCTCACACTCAGTGCTGGATTACACTGTGGGATTCAGGACCCTCACACTGGGTGCTGGATTACACTGTGGGATTCAGGACCCTCACACTGGGTGCTGGATTACACTGTGGGATTCAGGACCTTCACACTGGGTGCTGGATTACACTGTGGGATTCAGGACCCTCACACTCGGTGCTGGATTACACTGTGGGATTCAGGACCCTCACACTCGGTGCTGGATTACACTGTGGGATTCAGGACCCTCACACTCTGTGCTGGATTACACTGTGGGATTCAGGAACCTCACACTGGGTGCTGGATTACACTGTGGGATTCAGGACACTCACACTCGGTGCTGGATTACACTGTGGGATTCAGGACCCTCACAATGGTAACTGGATTACACTGTGGGATACAGGACCCTCACACTGGGTGCTGGATTACACTGTGGGATTCGGGACCCTCACACTGGGTGCTGGATTACACTGTGGGATTCGGAACCCTTACACTCGGTGCTGGATTACACTGTGGGATTCAGGACCCTCACACTCAATGCTGGATTACACTGTGCGATTCAGGACCCTCACACTTGGTGCTGGATTACACTGTGGGATTCAGGACCCTCACACTCAGTGCTGGATTACACTGTGGGATTCGGGACCCTCACACTGGGTGCTGGATTACACTGTGGGATTCAGGACCCTCACACTGGGTGCTGGATTACACCGTGGGATTCAGGACCCTCACACTCGGTGCTGGATTACAATGTGGGATTCAGGACCCTCACACTCTGCTGGATTACACTGTGGGATTCAGGAACCTCACACTCTGTGCTGGATTACACTGTGGGATTCATGACCCTCACACTGGGTGCTGGATTACACTGTGGGATTCAGGACCCTCACACTGGGTGCTGGATTACACTGTGGGATTCAGGACCCTCACACTCCGTGCTGGATTACACTGTGGGATTCAGGACCCTCACACTCTGTGCTGGATTACACTGTGGGATTCAGGACCCTCACACTCAGTGCTGGATTACACTGTGGGATTCAGGACCCTCACACTGGGTGCTGGATTACACTGTGGGATTCAGGACCCTCACACTCAGTGCTGGATTACACTGTGGGATTCAGGACCCTCACACTCGGTGCTGGATTACACTGTGGGATTCAGGACCCTCACACTGGGTGCTGGATTACACTGTGGGATTCAGGACCCTTACACTCGGAACTGGATTACACTGTGGGATTCAGGACCCTCACACTCGGTGCTGGATTACACTGTGGGATTCAGGACCCTCACACTGGGTGCTGGATTACACTGTGGGATTCAGGACCCTCACACTGTGTTCTGGATTACACTGTGGGATTCAGGACCCTCACACTCCGTGCTGGATTACACTGTGGGATTCAGGACCCTCACACTGGGTGCTGGATTACACTGTGGGATTCAGGACCCTCACACTCGGTGCTGGATTACACTGTGGGATTCAGGACCCTCACACTCGGTGCTGGATTACACTGTGGGATTCATGACCCTCACACTGGGTGCTGGATTACACTGTGGGATTCAGGACCCTCACACTGTGTGCTGGATTACATTGTGGAATTCAGGACCCTCCCACTGGGTGCTGGATTACACTGTGGGATTCAGGACCATCACAATGGGTACTGGATTACATTGTGGGATTCAGGACACTCATACTCGGTGCTGGATTACACTGTGGGATTCAGGACCCTCACAATGGTAAATGGATTACACTGTGGGATTCAGGACACTCACACTGGGTGCTGGATTACACTGTGGGATTCGGGACCGTCACACTGGGTGCTGGATTACACTGTGGGATTCGGAACCCTTACACTCGGCGCTGGATTACACTGTGGGATTCAGGACCCTCACACTCAATGCTGGATTACAATGTGCGATTCAGGACCCTCACACTTGGTGCTGGATTACACTGTGGGATTCAGGACCCTCACGTTCAGTGCTGGATTACACTGTGGGATTCAGGACCCTCACACTGGGTGCTGGATTACACTGTGGGATTCAGGACCCTCACACTGGGTGCTGGATTACACTGTGGGATTCAGGACCCTCACACTCGGTGCTGGATTACACTGTGGGATTCAGGACACTCACACTGGGTGCTGGATTACACTGTGGGATTCAGGACCCTCACGTTCAGTGCTGGATTACACTGTGGGATTCAGGACCCTCACACTCGGTGCTGGATTACACTGTGGGATTCAGGACCCTCACACTGGGTGCTGGATTACACTGTGGGATTCAGGACCCTCACACTCGGTGCTGGATTACACTGTGGGATTCAGGACCCTCACAATTGGTGCTGGATTACACTGTGGAATTCAGGACCCTCACTCTGGGTGCTGGATTACACTGTGGGATTCAGGACCCTCACACTGGGTGCTGGATTACACTGTGGGATTCAGGACCCTCACACTGGGTGCTGGATTACACTGTGGGATTCAGGACCCTCACACTGGGTGCTGGATTACACTGTGGGATTCAGGACCCTCACACTCGGTGCTGGATTACACTGTGGGATTCAGGACCCTCACACTGGGTGCTGGATTACACTGTGGGATTCAGGACCCTCACACTCGGTGCTGGATTACACTGTGGGATTCAGGACCCTCACACTCGGTGCTGGATTACACTGTGGGATTCAGGACCCTCACACTGGGTGCTGGATTACACTGTGGGATTCAGGACCCTCACACTCGGGACTGGATTACACTGTGGGATTCAGGACCCTCACACTGGGTGCTGGATTACACTGTGGGATTCAGGACCCTCACACTCTGTGCTGGATTACACTGTGGGATTCAGGACCCTCACACTGGGTGCTGGATTACACTGTGGGATTCAGGACCCTCACACTCGGTGCTGGATTACACTGTGGGATTCAGGACCCTCAGACTGGGAACTGGATTACACTGTGGGATTCAGGACCCTCACACTGGGTGCTGGATTACACTGTGGGATTCAGGACCCTCACACTGGGTGCTGGATTACACTGTGGGATTCAGGACCCTCACACTCGGTGCTGGATTACACTGTGGGATTCAGGATCCTCACACTGGGTGCTGGATTACACTGTGGGATTCAGGACCCTCACACTGAGTGCTGGATTACACTGTGGGATTCAGGACCCTCACGTTCAATGCTGGATTACACTGTGCGATTCAGGACCCTCACACTTTGTGCTGGATTACACTGTGGGATTCAGGACCCTCAAGCTCGGTACTGGATTACACTGTGGGATACAGGACCCTCACACTCGGTACTGGATTACACTGTGGGTTTCAGGACCCTCACACAGGGCGCTGGATTACACTGTGGGATTCAGGACCTTCACACTGGGTGCTGGATTACACTGTGGGATTTAGGACCCTCACGCCCGGTGCTGGATTACACTGTGGGATTCAGGACCCTCACGCTCGGTACTGGATTACACTGTGGGATTCAGGACACTCACACTCGGTGCTGGATTACACTGTGGGATTCAGGACCCTCACACTGGGTGCTGGATTACACTGTGGGATTCAGGACTCTCACATTCAATGCTGGATTACACTGTGCGATTCAGGACCCTCACACTTGGTGCTGGATTACACTGTGGGATTCAGGACCCTCACACTGTGTGCTGGATTACACTGTGGGATTCAGGACCCTCACACTGGGTGCTGGATTACACTGTGGGATTCAGGACCCTCACACTGGGTGCTGGATTACACTGTGGGATTCAGGACCCTCACACTCGGTGCTGGATTACACTGTGGGATTCAGGACACTCACACTCTGTGCTGGATTACACTGTGGGATTCAGGACCCTCACACTCTGTGCTGGATTACACTGTGGGATTCAGGACCCTCACACTGGGTGCTGGATTACACTGTGGGATTCAGGACCCTCACACTCGGTGCTGGATTACACTGTGGGATTCAGGACCCTCACAATGGGAACTGGATTACACTGTGGGATTCAGGACTCTCACCTTCAGTGCTGGATTACACTGTGGGATTCAGGACCCTCACACTCGGTGCTGGATTACACTGTGGGATTCAGGACCCTCACACTCAGTGCTGGATTACACTGTGGGATTCAGGACCCTCACACTCAATGCTGGATTACACTGTACGATTCAGGACCCTCACACATGGTGCTGGATTACACTGTGGGATTCAGGACCTTCACACTGGGTGCTGGATTACACTGTGGGATTCAGGACCCTCACACTCGGTGCTGGATTACACTGTGGGATTCAGGACCCTCACACTGGGTGCTGGATTACACTCTGGGATTCAGGACCCTCACACTGGGTGCTGGATTACACTGTGGGATTCAGGACCCTCACACTAGGTGCTGGATTACACTGTGGGATTCAGGACCCTCACACTCGGTGCTGGATTACACTGTGGGATTCAGGACACTCACACTGGGTGCTGGATTACACTGTGGGATTCAGGACCCTCACACTGGGTGCTGGATTACACTGTGGGATTCAGGACCCTCACACTGGGTGCTGGATTACACTGTGGGATTCAGGACCCTCACACTCAGTGCTGGATTACACTGTGGGATTCAGGACCCTCACACTAGGTGCTGGATTACACTGCGGGATTCAGGACCCTCATGCTCGGTACTGGATTACACTGTGGGATACAGGACCCTCACACTCGGTACTGGATTACACTGTGGGTTTCAGGACCCTCACACAGGGCGCTGGATTACACTGTGGGATTCAGGACCTTCACACTGGGTGCTGGATTACACTGTGGGATTCAGGACCCTCACACTCGGTGCTGGATTACACTGTGGGATTCAGGACCCTCACACTGGGTGCTGGATTACACTGTGGGATTCAGGACCCTCACGCTCGGTACTGGATTACAGTGTGGGATTCATGACACTCACACTTGGTGCTGGATTACACTGTGGGATTCAGGAACCTCACACTGGGTGCTGGATTACACTGTGGGATTCAGGACCCTCACACTGGGAACTGGATTACACTGTGGGATTCAGGACCCTCACACTCGGTGCTGGATTACACTGTGGGATTCAGGACCCTCACACAGGGTGCTGGATTACACTGTGGGATTCAGGACCCTCACACTGGGTGCTGGATTACACTGTGGGATTCAGGACCCTCACACTGGGTGCTGGATTACACTGTGGGATTCAGGACCCTCACACTCGGTGCTGGATTACACTGTGGGATTCAGGACCCTCACACTCTGTGCTGGATTACACTGTGGGATTCAGGACCCTCACACTCTGTGCTGGATTACACTGTGGGATTCAGGACACTCACACTGGGTGCTGGATTACACTGTGGGATTCAGGACACTCACATTCGGTTCTGGATTACACTGTGGGATTCAGGACCCTCACAATGGTAACTGGATTACACTGTGGGATTCATGACGCTCACACTGGGTGCTGGATTACACTGTGGGATTCAGGACCCTCACACTCGGTGCTGGATTACACTGTGGGATTCAGGACCATCAGACTCAGTGCTGGATTACACTGTGGGATGCAGGACCCTCACACTCAATGCTGGATTACACTGTGCGATTCAGGACCCTCACGCTTGGTGCTGGATTACACTATGGGATTCAGGACGCTCACACTGTGTGCTGGATTACACTGTGGGATACAGGACCCTCACACTCGGTGCTGGATTACACTGTGGGATTCAGGACCCTCACACTGGGTGCTGGATTACACTGTGGGATTCAGGACCCTCACACTGGGTGCTGGATTACACTATGGGATTCAAAACCCTCACACTAGGTGCTGGATTACATTGTGGGATTCAGGACACACACGCTCGGTGCTGGATTACACTGTGGGATTCAGGACACTCACACTGTGTGCTGGATTACACTGTGGGATTCAGGACCCTCACACTGGGTGCTGGATTACACTGTGGGATTCAGGACCCTTACACTTGGTGCTGGAGTACACTGTGGGATTCAGGACCCTCACACTCAGTGCTGGATTACACTGTGGGATTCAGGACCTTCACACTAGGTGCTGGATTACACTGCGGGATTCAGGACCCTCATGCTCGGTACTGGATTACACTGTGGGATACAGGACCCTCACACTCGGTACTGGATTACACTGTGGGTTTCAGGACCCTCACACAGGGCGCTGGATTACACTGTGGGATTCAGGACCCTCACACTGGGTGCTGGATTACACTGTGGGATTCAGGACCCTCACACTCGGTGCTGGATTACACTGTGGGATTCAGGACCCTCACACTGGGTGCTGGATTACACTGTGGGATTCAGGACCCTCACACTCGGTGCTGGATTACACTGTGGGATTCAGGACCCTCACACTTGGTGCTGGATTACACTGTGGGATTCAGGACCCTCACTCTGGGTGCTGGATTACACTGTGGGATTCAGGACCCTCACACTGGGTGCTGGATTACACTGTGGAATTCAGGACCCTCACACTCGGTGCTGGATTACACTGTGGGATTCAGGACCATCACATTGGGTGCTGGATTACACTGTGGGATTCAGGACCCTCACACTGGGTGCTGGATTACACTGTGGAATTCAGGACCCTCACACTCGGTGCTGGATTACACTGTGGGATTCAGGACCCTCACACTCGGTGCTGGATTACACTGTGGGATTCAGGACCCTCACGCTCGGTGCTGGATTACACTGTGGGATTCATGACCCTCACACTCGGTGCTGGATTACACTGTGGGATTCAGGAACCTCACACTGGGTGCTGGACTACCCTGTGGGATTCAGGACCGTCACACTGGGTTCTGGATTACACCGTGGGATTCAGGACCCTGACAGTCCGTGCTGGATTACACTGTGGGATTCAGGACCCTCACACTGTGTGCTGGATTACACTGTGGGATTCAGGACACTCACACTGGGTGCTGGATTACACTGTGGGATTCAGGACTCTCACATTCAATGCTGGATTACACTGTGCGATTCAGGACCCTCACACTTGTTGCTAGATTACACTGTGGGATTCAGGACACTCACACTGTGTGCTGGATTACACTGTGGGATTCAGGACCTTCACACTGGGTGCTGGATTACACTGTGGGATTCAGGACCCTCACGCTCGGTACTGGATTACACTGTGGGATTCAGGACCCTCAGACAGGGCAATGGATTACACTGTGGGATACAGGACCCTCACACTCAGTGCTGGATTACACTGTGGGATTCAGGACCCTCACACTGGGTGCTGGATTACACTGTGGGATTCAGGACCCTCACACTGGGTGCTGGATTACACTGTGGGATTCAGGACCCTCACACTCGGTGCTGGATTACACTGTGGGATTCAGGACCCTCACACTGGGTGCTGGATTACACTGTGGGATTCAGGACCCTCACCCTGGGTGCTGGATTACACTGTGGGATCCAGGACCCACACAATTGGTGCTGGATTACACTGTGGGATTCAGGACCCTCACGCTTGGTGCTGGATTACACTGTGGGATTCAGGACCCTCACACTGTGTGCTGGATTACACTGTGGGATTCAGGACCCTCACACTCGGTGCTGGATTACACTGTGGGATTCAGGACCCTCACACTGGGTGCTGGATTACACTGTGGGATTCAGGACCCTCACACTGGGTGCTGGATTACACTGTGGGATTCAGGACCCTCACACTCGGTGCTGGATTACACTGTGGGATTCAGGACCCTCACAATGGGAACTGGATTACACTGTGGGATTCAGGACTCTCACCTTCAGTGCTGGATTACACTGTGGGATTCAGGACCCTCACACTCAGTGCTGGATTACACTGTGGGATTCAGGAACCTCACACTGGATGCTGGACTACCCTGTGGGATTCAGGACCGTCACACTGGGTTCTGGATTACACCGTGGGATTCAGGACCCTGACAGTCCGTGCTGGATTACACTGTGGGATTCAGGACCTTCACACTCTGTGCTGGATTACACTGTGGGATTCAGGACCCTCACACTCTGTGCTGGATTACACTGTGGGATTCGGGACCCTCACACTGGGTGCTGGATTACACTGTCGGATTCGGAACCCTTACACTCAGTGCTGGATTACACTGTGGGATTCAGGACCCTCACACTCAATGCTGAATTACACTGTGGGATTCATGACCCTCACACTGGGTGCTGGATTACACTGTGGGATTCAGGACACTCACACTCGGTGCTGGATTACACTGTGGGATTCAGGACCCTCACACTCAGTGCGAGATTACACTGTGGGATTCAGGAACCTCACGCTCGGTGCAGGATTACACTGTGGGATTCAGAACCCTCACACTCGGTGCTAGATTACACTGTGGGATTCAGGACCCTCACTCTGGGTGCTGGATTACACTGTGGGATTCAGGACCCTCACACTGTGTGCTGGATTACACTGTGGGATTCAGGACCTTCACACTGGGTGCTGGATTACATTGTGGGATACTGGACCCTCACACTCGGTGATGGATTACACTGTGGGATTCAGGAATCTCACACAGGGTGCTGGATTACACTGTGGGATTCAGGACCCTCACACTCTGTGCTGGATTACACTGTCGGATTCCGGACCCTCATACTGGGTACTGGATTACATTGTGGGATTCAGTACACTCATACTCGGTGCTGGATTACACTGTGGGATTCAGGACCCTCACAATGGTAAATGGATTACACTGTGGGATTCAGGACACTCACACTGGGTGCTGGATTACACTGTGGGATTCAGGACCCTCACACTGGGTGCTGGATTACACTGTGGGATTCAGGACCCTTACACTCGGCGCTGGATTACACTGTGGGATTCAGGACCCTCACACTCAATGCTGGATTACACTGTGCGATTCAGGACCCTCACACTTGGTGCTGGATTACACTGTGGGATTCAGGACCCACACGTTCAGTGCTGGATTACACTGTGGGATTCAGGACCCTCACACAGGGTGCTGGATTACACTGTGGGATTCAGGACCCTCACACTCGGTGCTGGATTACACTGTGGGATTCAGGACCCTCACACCCGGTGCTGGATTACACTGTGGGATTCAGGACCCTCACGCTCGGTGCTGGATTACACTGTGGGATTCAGGACCCTCACGCTCGGTGCTGGATTACACTGTGGGATTCAGGAACCTCACACTGGGTGCTGGATTACACTGTGGGATTCAGGACCCTCACACTGGGTTCTGGATTACACCGTGGGATTCAGGACCCTCACACTCCGTGCTGGATTACACTGTGGGATTCAGGACCCTCACACTCTGTGCTGGATTACACTGTGGGATTCAGGACACTCACACTGGGTGCTGGATTACACTGTGGGATTCGGGACCCTCACACTGGGTGCTGGATTACACTGTGGGATTCAGGACCCTCACACTGGGTGCTGGATTACACTGTGGGATTCAGGACCCTCACGCTCGGTGCTGGATTACACTGTGGGATTCAGGACCCTCACACCCGGTGCTGGATTACACTGTGGGATTCAGGACCCTCACGCTCAGTTCTGGATTACACTGTGGGATTCATGACCCTCACACTCGGTGCTGGATTACACTGTGGGATTCAGGACCCTCACACTGGGTGCTGGATTACACTGTGGGATTCAGGACCCTCACACTCGGTGCTGGATTACACTGTGGGATTCAGGACCCTCACACTGGGTGCTGGATTACACTGTGGGATTCAGGACCCTCACACTCTGTGCTGGATTACACTGTGGGATTCAGGACCCTCACACTGGGTGCTGGATTACATTGTGGGATTCAGGACACTCATACTCGGTGCTGGATTACACTGTGGGATTCAGGACCCTCACAATGGTAAATGGATTACACTGTGGGATTCAGGACCATCACACTGGGTGCTGGATTACACTGTGGGATTTGGGACCCTCACACCGGGTGCTAGATTACACTGTGGGATTCGGAACCCTTACACTCGGCGCTGGATTACACTGTGGGATTCAGGACCCTCACACTCAATGCTGGATTACACTGTGCGATTCAGGACCCTCACACTTGGTGCTGGATTACACTGTGGGATTCAGGACTCTCACACTCAGTGCTGGATTACACTGTGGGATTCAGGACCCTCACACTGGGTGCTGGATTACACTGTGGGATTCAGGACCCTCACGCTCGGTGCTGGATTACACTGTGGGATTCAGGACCCTCACACCCGGTGCTGGATTACACTGTGAGTGTAAGGACCCTCACGCTCGGTACTGGATTACACTGTGGGATTCATGACCCTCACGCTCGGTGCTGGATTACACTGTGGGATTCATGAACCTCACACTGGGTGCTGGGTTACACTGTGGGATTCAGGACCCTCACACTGTGTTCTGGATTACACCGTGGGATTCAGGACCCTCACACTCCGTGCTGGATTACACTGTGGGATTCAGGACTCTCACTCTGTGCTGGATTACACTGTGGGATTTAGGACCCTCACACTCAATGCTGGATTACACTGTGGGATTCAGGACCCTCACACTCTGTGCTGGATTACACTGTTGGATTCAGGACACTCACACTGGGTGCTGGATTACACTGTGGGATTCGGGACCCTCACACTGGGTGCTGGATTACACTGTGGGATTCAGGACCTTCACACTGGGTGCTGGATTACACTGTGGGATTCAGGACCCTCACACTCGGTGCTGGATTACACTGTGGGATTCAGGACACTCACACTCGGTGCTGGATTACACTGTGGGATTCAGGACCCTCACACTCGGTTCTGGATTACACTGTGGGATTCAGGACCCTCACACTCGGTGCTGGATTACACTGTGGGATTCAGGACCCTCACACTGGGTGCTGGATTACACTGTGGGATTCAGGACCCTCACACTCGGTGCTGGATTACACTGTGGGATTCAGGACCCTCACACTCGGTGCTGGATTACACTGTGGGATTCAGGACCCTCACACTCTGTGCTGGATTACACTGTGGGATTCAGGACCCTCACACTGGGTGCTGGATTACATTGTGGGATTCAGGACACTCATACTCGGTGCTGGATTACACTGTGGGATTCAGGACCCTCACAATGGTAAATGGATTACACTGTGGGATTCAGGACACACACACTGGGTGCTGGATTACACTGTGGGATTCGGGACCCTCACACTGGGTGCTGGATTACACTGTGGGATTCGGAACCCTTACACTCGGCGCTGGATTACACTGTGGGATTCAGGACCCTCACACTCAATGCTGGATTACACTGTGCGATTCAGGACCCTCACACTTGGTGCTGGATTACACTGTGGGATTCAGGACCCTCACACTCAGTGGGGATTACACTGTGGGATTCAGGACCATCACACTGGGTGCTGGATTACACTGTGGGATTCAGGACCCTCACGCGAGGTGCTGGATTACACTGTGGGATTCAGGACCCTCACACTTGGAGCTGGATGACACTGTGGGCGTTTCAGGACCCTCACGCTCGGTACTGGATTACACTGTCGGATTCAGGACCCTCACACTCAGTGCTGGATTACACTGTGAGATTCAGGACCCTCACACTCGGTGCTGGGTTACACTGTGGGATTCAGGACCCTCACACTGTGTGCTGGATTACACTGTGGGATTCAGGACCCTCACACTCAGTGCTGGATTACACTGTGGGATTCAGGACCCTCACACTCTGTGCTGGATTACACTGTGGGATTCAGGTCTCTCACACTCAGTGCTGGATTACACTGTGGGATTCAGGACCCTCACACTGGGTGCTGGATTACACTGTGGGATTCAGGACCCTCACACTCAGTGCTGGATTACACTGTGGGATTCAGGACCCTCACAATGGGTGCTGGATTACACTGTGGGATTCAGGACACTCACACTCGGTGCTGGATTACACTGTGGGATTCAGGACCCTCACACTGCGTGCTGGATTACACTGTGGGATTCAGGACCCTCACACTCGGTGCTGGATTACACTGTGGGATTCAGGAAACTCACACTGGGTGCTGGATTACACTGTGGGATTCAGGACCCTCACACTCGGTGCTGGATTACACTGTGGGATTCAGGACCCTCACACTCGGTGCTGGATTACACTGTGGGATTCAGGACCCTCACACTGTGTGCTGGATTACACTGTGGGATTCAGGACCCTCACACTGGGTGCTGGATTACACTGTGGGATTCAGGACACTCACACTCGGTGCTGGATTACACTGTGGGATTCAGGACCCTCACACTGTGTGCTGGATTACACTGTGGGATTCAGGACCCTCACACTCCGTGCTGGATTACACTGTGGGATTCAGGACCCTCACACTCTGTGCTGGATTACACTGTGGGATTCAGGACCCTCACACTCAGTGCTGGATTACACTGTGGGATCCAGGACCCTCACAATTGGTGCTGGATTACACTGTGGAATTCAGGACCCTCACACTGGGTGCTGGATTACACTGTGGGATTCAGGACCATCACAATGGGTGCTGGATTACATTGTGGGATTCAGGATACTCAGACTCGGTGCTGGATTATACTGTGGGATTCAGGACCCACACGTTCAGTGCTGGATTACACTGTGGGATTCGGGCCCCTCACACTCGGTGCTGGATTACACTGTGGAATTCAGGACCCTCACACGGGTGCTGGATTACACTGTGGGATTCAGGACCCTCACACTCGGTGCTGGATTACACTGTGGGATTCAGGACCCTCACACTCGGTGCTGGATTACACTGTGGGATTCAGGACCCTCACACTGTGTGCTGGATTACACTGTGGGATTCAGGACCCTCACACTGGGTGCTGGATTACATTGTGGGATTCAGGACACTCATACTCGGTGCTGGATTACACTGTGGGATTCGGAACCCTTACACTCGGCGCTGGATTACACTGTGGGATTCAGGACCCTCACACTCAATGCTGGATTACACTGTGCGATTCAGGACCCTCACACTTGGTGCTGGATTACACTGTGGGATTCAGGACCCTCACACTCAGTGCTGGATTACACTGTGGGATTCAGGACCCTCACACTGGGTGCTGGATTACACTGTGGGATTCAGGACCCTCACGCGGGGTGCTGGATTACACTGTGGGATTCAGGACCCTCACACTGGGTGCTGGATTACACTGTGGGATTCAGGACCCTCACACTCGGTGCTGGATTACACTGTGGGATTCAGGACCCTCACACTCGGTGCTGGATTACACTGTGGGATTCATGAACCTCACACTGGGTGCTGGGTTACACTGTGGGATTCAGGACCCTCACACTGTGTTCTGGATTACACCGTGGGATTCAGGACCCTCACACTCCGTGCTGGATTACACTGTGGGATTCAGGACTCTCACACTCTGTGCTGGATTACACTGTGGGATTCAGGACCCTCACACTCAATGCTGGATTACACTGTGCGATTCAGGACCCTCACACTTGGTGCTGGATTACACTGTGGGATTCAGGACTCTCACACTCAGTGCTGGATTACACTGTGGGATTCAGGACCCTCACAATGGGTGCTGGATTACACTGTGGGATTCAGGACCCTCACACTGTGTGCTGGATTACACTGTGGGATTCAGGACCTTCACACTGGGTGCTGGATTACATTGTGGGATACAGGACCCTCACACTCGGTGCTGGATTACACTGTGGGATTCAGGACCCTCACACTCGGTGCTGGATTACACTGTGGGATTCAGGACCCTCACACTCTGTGCTGGATTACACTGTGGGATTCAGGACCCTCACACTGGGTGCTGGATTACATTGTGGGATTCAGGACACTCATACTCGGTGCTGGATTACACTGTGGGATTCAGGACCCTCACAATGGTAAATGGATTACACTGTGGGATTCAGGACACACACACTGGGTGCTGGATTACACTGTGGGATTCTGGACCCTCACACTGGGTGCTGGATTACACTGTGGGATTCGGAACCCTCACACTCGGTGCTGGATTACACTGTGGGATTCAGGACCCTCACACTCAGTGCTGGATTACACTGTGGGATTCAGGACCCTCACACTCGGTGCTGGATTACACTGTGGGATTCAGGACCCTCACACTCAGTGCTGGATTACACTGTGGGATTCAGGACCCTCACACTGGGTGCTGGATTACACTGTGGGATTCAGGACCCTCACACTGGGTGCTGGATTACACTGTGGGATTCAGGACCCTCACACTCGGTGCTGGATTACACTGTGGGATTCAGGACACTCACACCCGGTGCTGGATTACACTGTGGGATTCAGGACCCTCACGTTCAGTGCTGGATTACAATGTGTGATTCAGGACCCTCACACTCGGTGCTGGATTACACTGTGGGATTCACGACCCTCACACTGGGTGCTGGATTACACTGTGGGATTCAGGACCCTCACACTCGGTGCTGGATTACACTGTGGGATTCAGGACCCTCACACTGGGTGCTGGATTACACTGTGGGATTCAGGACCCTCACACTCTGTGCTGGATTACACTGTGGGATTCAGGACCCTCACACTGGGTGCTGGATTACACTGTGGGATTCAGGACCTCACACTCGGTACTGGATTACACTGTGGGATTCAGGACCCTCACAATGGGAACTGGATCACACTGTGGGATTCCGGACACTCACACTGGGTGCTGTATTACACTGTGGGATTCAGGACCCTCACTCTGGGTGCTGTAATACACTGTGGGATTCGGAACCCTTACACTCGGTGCTGGATTACACTGTGGGATTCAGGACCCTCACACTCAATGCTGGATTACACTGTGCGATTCAGGACCCTCACACTTGGTGCTGGATTACACTGTGGGATTCAGGACCCTCACACTCAGTGCTGGATTACACTGTGGGATTCAGGACCCTCACACTGGGTGCTGGATTACACTGTGGGATTCAGGACCCTCACACTCGGTGCTGGATTACACTGTGGGATTCAGGACCCTCACACTCGGTGCTGGATTACACTGTGGGATTCAGGACCCTCACACTCGGTGCTAGATTACACTGTGGGATTCAGGACCCTCACGCTCGGTGCTGGATTACACTGTGGGATTCATGAACCTCACACTGGGTGCTGGGTTACACTGTGGGATTCAGGACCCTCACACTGTGTTCTGGATTACACCGTGGGATTCAGGACCCTCACACTCCGTGCTGGATTACACTGTGGGATTCAGGACTCTCACACTCTGTGCTGGATTACACTGTGGGATTCAGGACCCTCACACTCAATGCTGGATTACACTGTGCGATTCAGAACCCTCACACTTGGTGCTGGATTACACTGTGGGATTCAGGACTCTCACCCCGCAGTGCTGGATTACACTGTGGGATTCAGGACCCTCACACTGGGTGCTGGAGTACACTGTGGGATTCAGGACCCTCACACTCAATGCTGGATTACACTGTACGATTCAGGACCCTCACACATGGTGCTGGATTACACTGTGGGATTCAGGACCCTCACACTGGGTGCTGGATTACACTGTGGGATTCAGGACCCTCACACTGGGTGCTAGATTACACTGTGGGATTCAGGACCCTCACACTGTGTGCTGGATTACACTGTGGGATTCAGGACCTTCACCCTGGGTGCTGGATTACACTGTGGGATTCAGGACCCTCACACTCGGTGCTGGATTACACTGTGGGATTCAGGACCCTCACACTCGGTGCTGGATTACACTGTGGGATTCAGGACCCTCACACTGCGTGCTGGATTACACTGTGGGATTCAGGACCCTCACACTGGGTGCTGGATTACATTGTGGGATTCAGGACACTCAGACTCGGTGCTGGATTACACTGTGGGATTCAGGACCCTCACAATGGTAAATGGATTACACTGTGGGATTCAGGACACACACACTGGGTGCTGGATTACACTGTGGGATTCGGGACCCTCACACTGGGTGCTGGATTACACTGTGGGATTCGGAACCCTTACACTCGGTGCTGGATTACACTGTGGGATTCAGGACCCTCACACTCAATGCTGGATTACACTGTGCGATTCAGGACCCTCACACTCGGTGCTGGATTACACTGTGGGATTCAGGACCCTCACACTCGGTGCTGGATTACACTGTGGGATTCAGGACCCTCACACTGGGTGCTGGATTACACTGTGGGATTCAGGACCCTCACACTGGGTGCTGGATTACACTGTGGGATTCAGGACCCTCACACACGGTGCTGGATTACATTGTGGGATTCAGGAAACTCACACTCGGTGCTGGATTACACTGTGGGATTCAGGACCCACACGTTCAGTGCTGGATTACACTGTGGGATTCGGGCCCCTCACACTCGGTGCTGGATTACACTGTGGAATTCAGGACCCTCACACTGGGTGCTGGATTACACTGTGGGATTCAGGACCCTCACACTCGGTGCTGGATTACACTGTGGGATTCAGGACCCTCACACGCGGTGCTGGATTACACTGTGGGATTCAGGACCCTCACACTCGGTGCTGGATTACACTGTGGGATTCAGGACCCTCACACTGGGTGCTGGATTACACTGTGGGATTCAGGACACTCACACTCGGTGCTGGATTACACTGTGGGATTCAGGACCCTCACAATGGGAACTGGATCACACTGTGGGATTCAGGACACTCACACTGGGTGCTGGATTACACTGTGGGATTCAGGACCCTCACACTGGGTGCTGGATTACACTGTGGGATTCGGAACCCTTACACTCGGCGCTGGATGACACTGTGGGATTCAGGACCCTCACACTCAATGCTAGATTACACTGTGCGATTCAGGACCCTCACACTTGGTGCTGGATTACACTGTGGGATTCAGGACCCTCACACTCAGTGCTGGATTACACTGTGGGATTCAGGACCCTCACACTGGGTGCTGGATTACACTGTGGGATTCAGGACCCTCACACTCGGTGCTGGATTACACTGTGGGATTCAGGACCCTCACACCCGGTGCTGGATTACACTGTGGGATTCAGGACCCTCACGCTCGGTACTGGATTACACTGTGGGATTCAGGACCCTCACGCTCGGTGCTGGATTACACTGTGGGATTCAGGAACCTCACACTGGGTGCTGGATTACACTGTGGGATTCAGGACCGTCACACTGGGTTCTGGATTACACCGTGGGATTCAGGACCCTGACAGTCCGTGCTGGATTACACTGTGGGATTCAGGACCTTCACACTCTGTGCAGGATTACACTGTGGGATTCAGGACCCTCACACTCAATGCTGGATTACACTGTGCGATTCAGAACCCTCACACTTGGTGCTGGATTACACTGTGGGATTCAGGACTCTCACCCCGCAGTGCTGGATTACACTGTGGGATTCAGGACCCTCACACTGGGTGCTGGATTACACTGTGGGATTCAGGACCCTCACACTGTGTGCTGGATTACACTGTGGGATTCAGGACCCTCACACTGGGTGCTGGATTACACTGTGGGATTCAGGACCCTCACACTCGGTGCTGGATTACACTGTGGGATTCAGGACCCTCACACTCGGTGCTGGATTACACTGTGGGATTCAGGACCCTCACACTCTGTGCTGGATTACACTGTGGGATTCAGGACCCTCACACTGGGTGCTGGATTACATTGTGGGATTCAGGACACTCATACTCGGTGCTGGATTACACTGTGGGATTCAGGACCCTCACAATGATAAATGGATTACACTGTGGGATTCAGGACACAAACACTGGGTGCTGGATTACACTGTGGGATTCGGGACCGTCACACTGGGTGCTGGATTACACTGTGGGATTCGGAACCCTTACACTCGGCGCTGGATTACACTGTGGGATTCAGGACCCTCACACTCAATGCTGGATTACACTGTGCGATTCAGGACCCTCACACTTGGTGCTGGATTACACTGTGGGATTCAGGACTCTCACACTCAGTGCTGGATTACACTGTGGGATTCAGGACCCTCACACTGGGTGCTGGATTACACTGTGGGATTAAGGACCCTCACACTGGGTGCTGGATTACACTGTGGGATTCAGGACCCTCACACTCGGTGCTGGATTACACTGTGGGATTCAGGACACTCAGACCCGGTGCTGGATTACACTGTGGGATTCAGGACCCACACGCTCAGTGCTGGATTACACTGTGGGATTCATGACCCTCACACTCGGCGCTGGATTACACTGTGGGATTCAGGAAACTCACACTGGGTGCTGGATTACACTGTGGGATTCAGGACCCTCACGCTCGGTGCTGGATTACACTGTGGGATTCAGGACCCTCACACCCAGTGCTGGATTACACTGTGGGATTCAGGACCCTCACGCTCGGTACTGGATTACACTGTGGGATTCATGACCCTCACACTCGGTGCTGGATTACACTGTGGGATTCAGGAACCTCACACTGGGTGCTGGGTTACACTGTGGGATTCAGGACCCTCACACTGTGTTCTGGATTACACCGTGGGATTCAGGACCCTCACACTCCGTGCTGGATTACACTGTGGGATTCAGGACTCTCACACTCTGTGCTGGATTACACTGTGGGATTCAGGACCCTCACACTCAATGCTGGATTACACTGTGCGATTCAGGACCCTCACACTTGGTGCTGGATTACACTGTGGGATTCAGGACTCTCACCTTCAGTGCTGGATTACACTGTGGGATTCAGGACCCTCACAATGGGTGCTGGATTACACTGTGGGATTCAGGACCCTCACACTGTGTGCTGGATTACACTGTGGGATTCAGGACCCTCACACTGGGTGCTGGATTACACTGTGGGATTCAGGACCCTCACACTCGGTGCTGGATTACACTGTGGGATTCAGGACCCTCACACGCGGTGCTGGATTACACTGTGGGATTCAGGACCCTCACACTCTGTGCTGGATTACACTGTCGGATTCCGGACCCTCACACTGGGTACTGGATTACATTGTGGGATTCAGGACACTCATACTCGGTGCTGGATTACACTGTGGGATTCAGGACCCTCACAATGGTAAATGGATTACACTGTGGGATTCAGGACACACACACTGGGTGCTGGATTACACTGTGGGATTCGGGACCGTCACACTGGGTGCTGGATTACACTGTGGGATTCGGAACCCTTACACTCGGCGCTGGATTACACTGTGGGATTCAGGACCCTCACACTCAATGCTGGATTACACTGTGCGATTCAGGACCCTCACACTTGGTGCTGGATTACACTGTGGGATTCAGGACTCTCACACTCAGTGCTGGATTACACTGTGGGATTCAGGACCCTCACACTGGGTGCTGGATTACACTGTGGGATTCAGGACCTCACACTGGGTGCTGGATTACACTGTGGGATTCAGGACCCTCACGCTCGGTGCTGGATTACACTGTGGGATTCAGGACACTCAGACCCGGTGCTGGATTACACTGTGGGATTCAGGACCCACACGCTCAGTTCTGGATTACACTGTGGGATTCATGACCCTCACACTCGGCGCTGGATTACACTGTGGGATTCAGGAAACTCACACTGGGTGCTAGATTACACTGTGGGATTCAGGACCCTCACACTCGGTGCTGGATTACAATGTGGGATTCAGGACCCTCACACTCGGTGCTGGATTACACTGTGGGATTCAGGACCCTCACACTCTGTGCTGGATTACACTGTCGGATTCCGGACCCTCACACTGGGTACTGGATTACATTGTGGGATTCAGGACACTCATACTCGGTGCTGGATTACACTGTGGGATTCAGGACCCTCACAATGGTAAATGGATTACACTGTGGGATTCAGGACACACACACTGGGTGCTGGATTACACTGTGGGATTCGGGACCCTCACACTGGGTGCTGGATTACACTGTGGGATTCGGAACCCTTACACTCGGCGCTGGATTACACTGTGGGATTCAGGACCCTCATACTCAATGCTGGATTACACTGTGCGATTCAGGACCCTCACACTTGGTGCTGGATTACACTGTGGGATTCAGGACTCTCACACTCAGTGCTGGATTACACTGTGGGATTCAGGACCATCACACTGGGTGCTGGATTACACTGTGGGATTCAGGACCCTCACGCTAGGTGCTGGATTACACTGTGGGATTCAGGACCCTCACACCCGGTGCTGGATTACACTGTGAGTTTCAGGACCCTCACGCTCGGTACTGGATTACACTGTGGGATTCATGACCCTCACGCTCGGTGCTGGATTACACTGTGGGATTCATGAACCTCACACTGGGTGCTGGGTTACACTGTGGGATTCAGGACCCTCACACTGTGTTCTGGATTACACCGTGGGATTCAGGACCCTCACACTCCGTGCTGGATTACACTGTGGGATTCAGGACTCTCACACTCTGTGCTGGATTACACTGTGGGATTCAGGACCCTCACACTCAATGCTGGATTACACTGTGCGATTCAGGACCCTCACACTCAGTGCTGGATTACACTGTGGGATTCAGGACCATCACACAGGGTGCTGGATTACACTGTGGGATTCAGGACCCTCACACTCGGTGCTGGATTACACTGTGGGATTCAGGACCCTCACACCCGGTGCTGGATTACACTGTGAGTTTCAGGACCCTCACACTCGGTGCTGGATTACACTGTGGGATTCAGGACCCTCACACTCGGTGCTGGATTACACTGTGGGATTCAGGACCCTCACACTGGGTGCTGGATTACACTGTGGGATTCAGGACCCTCACACTGGGTGCTGGATTACACTGTGGGATTCAGGACCCTCACGCTCGGTGCTGGATTACACTGTGGGATTCAGGACCCTCACACTCGGTGCTGGATTACACTGTGGGATTCAGGACCCTCACACTCGGTGCTGGATTACACTGTGGGATTCAGGACCCTCACACTCGGTGCTGGATTACACTGTGGGATTCAGGACCCTCACACTGGGTGCTGGATTACACTGTGGGATTCATGACCCTCACACTCGGTGCTGGATTACACTGTGGGATTCAGGACCCTCACACTCGGTGCTGGATTACACTGTGGGATTCAGGACCCTCACACTCTGTGCTGGATTACACTGTGGGATTCAGGACACTCACACTGGGTGCTGGATTACACTGTGGGATTCAGGACACTCACATTCGGTGCTGGATTACACTGTGGGATTCAGGACCCTCACAATGGGAACTGGATTGCACTGTGGGATTCAGGAACCTCATACTCCGTGGTGGATTACACGGTGGGATTCAGGATCCTCAGACTGGGAACTGGATTACAGTGTGGGATTCAGGACCCTCACACTGGGTGCTGGATTACACTGTGGGATTCAGGACCCTCACACTCCGTGCTGGATTACACTGTGGGATTCAGGACCCTCACACTGGGTGCTGGATTACACTGTGGGATTCAGGACCCTCACACTCTGTGCTGGATTACACTGTGGGATTCAGGACACTCACACTGGGTGCTGGATTACACTGTGGGATTCGGGACCCTCACACTGGGTGCTGGATTACACTGTGGGATTCAGGACCCTCACACTCGGTGCTGGATTACACTGTGGGATTCAGGACCCTCACACTCGGTGCTGGATTACACTGTGGGATTCAGGACCCTCACACTCAGTGCTGGATTACACTGTGGGATTCAGGACCCTCACACTGGGTGCTGGATTACACTGTGGGATTCAGGACCCTCACACTCGGTGCTGGATTACACTGTGGGATTCAGGACCCTCACGTTCAGTGCTGGATTACACTGTGGGATTCAGGACCCTCACACTGGGTGCTGGATTACACTGTGGGATTCAGGACCCTCACACTGGGTGCTGGATTACACTGTGGGATTCAGGACCCTCACACTCGGTACTGGATTACACTGTGGGATTCAGGACCCTCACACTGGGTGCTGGATTACACTGTGGGATTCAGGACCCTCACACTCGGTACTGGATTACACTGTGGGATTCAGGACCCTCACACTCGGTGCTGGATTACACTGTGGGATTCAGGACCCTCACACTCAGTACTGGATTACACTGTGGGATTCAGGACCCTCACACTGGGTGCTGGATTACACTGTGGGATTCAGGACCCTCACACTCAGTATTGGATTACACTGTGGGATTCAGGACCCTCACACTCTGTGCTGGATTACACTGTGGGATTCAGGACCCTCACACTCGGTACTGGATTACACTGTGGGTTTCAGGACCCTCACACTGGGTGCTGGATTACACTGTGGGATTCAGGACCCTCACACTCGGTGCTGGATTACACTGTGGGATTCAGGAACCTCACACTGGGTGCTGGACTACCCTGTGGGATTCAGGACCGTCACACTGGGTTCTGGATTACACCGTGGGATTCAGGACCCTCACACTCCGTGCTGGATTACACTGTGGGATTCAGGACTCTCACACTCTGTGCTGGATTACACTGTGGGATTTAGGACCCTCACACTCAATGCTGGATTACACTGTGCGATTCAGGACCCTCACACTCAGTGCTGGATTACACTGTGGGATTCAGGACCATCACACAGGGTGCTGGATTACACTGTGGGATTCAGGACCCTCACGCTCGGTGCTGGATTACACTGTGGGAATCAGGACCCTCACACCGGGTGCTGGATTACACTGTGAGTTTCAGGACCCTCACGCTCGGTACTGGATTACACTGTGGGATTCATGACCCTCACACTCGGTGCTGGATTACACTGTGGGATTCAGGAACCTCACACTGGGTGCTGGATTACACTGTGGGATTCAGGACCATCACACTGGGTGCTGGATTACACTGTGGGATTCAGGACCCTCACGCTCGGTGCTGGATTACACTGTGGGATTCAGGACCCTCACACCCGGTGCTGGATTACACTGTGAGTTTAAGGACCCTCACGCTCGGTACTGGATTACACTGTGGGATTCATGACCCTCACGCTCGGTGCTGGATTACACTGTGGGATTCAGGACCCTCACACTGGGTGCTGGTTTACACTGTGGGATTGATGGCCCTCACAGTCGGTGCTGGATTACACTGTGGGATTCAGGACCCTCATACTCGGTGCTGGATTACACTGTGGGATTCAAGACGCTCACACTCTGTGCTGCATTACACTGTGGGATTCAGGACACTCACACTGGGTGCTGGATTACATTGTGGGATTCAGGACACTCACATTCGGTGCTGGATTACACTGTGGGATTCAGGACCCTCACAATGGTAACTGAATTACACTGTGGGATTCATGACCCTCACACTCGGTGCTGGATTACACTGTGGGATTCAGGAACCTCACACTGGGTGCTGGACTACCCTGTGGGATTCAGGACCGTCACACTGGGTTCTGGATTACACCGTGGGATTCAGGACCCTCACACTCCGTGCTGGATTACACTGTGGGATTCAGTACCCTCACACTGGGTGCTGGATTACACTGTGGGATTCGGGACCCTCACACTCTGTGCTGGATTACACTGTGGGATTCAGGACACTCACACTGGGTGCTGGATTACACTGTGGGATTCGGGACCCTCACACTGGGTGCTGGATTACACTGTGGGATTCAGGACACTCAGACCCCGTGCTGGATTACACTGTGGGATTCAGGACCCTTACACTCGGTGCTGGATTACACTGTGGTATTCAGGACCCTCACACTCAGTGCTGGATTACACTGTGCGATTCAGGACCCTAACACTGGGTGCTGGATTACACTGTGGGATTCAGGACCCTCACACTGGGTGCTGGATTACACTGTGGTATTCAGGACCCTCACACTGTGTGCTGGATTACACTGTGGGATTCAGGACCCTCACACTGGGTGCTGGATTACACTGTGGGATTCAGGACACTCACACTCTGTGCTGGATTACACTGTGGGATTCAGGACCCTCACGCTGAGTGCTGGATTACACTGTGGGATTCAGGACCCTCACACTCAGTGCTGGATTGCACTGTGGGATTCAGGACCCTAACACTGGGTGCTGGATTACACTGTGGGATTCAGGACCCTCACACTCGGTGCTGGATTACACTGTGGGATTCAAGACCCTCACACTCAGTATTCGATTACACTGTGGGATTCAGGACCCTGACACTGGGTGCTGGATTACACTGTGGGATTCAGGACCCTCACACTGGGTGCTGGATTAAACTGTGGGATTTAGGACCCTCACACTCGGTACTGGATTACACTGTGGGATTCAGTACCCTCACACTGGGTGCTGGATTAAACTGTGGGATTTAGGACCCTCACACTCGGTACTGGATTACACTGTGGGATTCAGTACCCTCACACTCGGTGCTGGATTACACTGTGGGATTCAGGACCCTCACACTCAGTACTGGATTACACTGTGGGATTCAGGACCCTCACACTGGGTCCTGGATTACACTGTGGGGTTCAGGACCCTCACACTCAGTACTGGATTACACTGTGGGGTTCAGGACCCTGACACTCTGTGCTGGATTACACTGTGGGATTCAGGACCCTCACACTCGGTACTGGATTACACTGTGGGTTTCAGGACCCTCACACTGGGTGCTGGATTACACTGTGGGATTCAGGACCCTCACACTGGGTGCTGGATTACACTGTGGGATTCAGAACCCTCACACTCGGTGCTGGATTACACTGTGGGATTCAAGACCCTTACACTCGGTGCTGGATTACACTGTGGGATTCAGGACTCTCACACTCAGTGCTGGATTACACTGTGGAATTCAGGACCCTCACACTGGGTGCTGGATTACACTGTGGGATTCAGAACCCTAACAATGGGTGCTGGATTACACTGTGGGATTCAGGACCCTCACACTCGGTTCTGGATTACACTGTGGGATTCAGGACCCTCACACTCGGTTCTGGATTACACTGTGGGATTCAGGACCCTTACACTGGGTGCTGGATTACACTGTGGGATTCAGGACCCTCACGTTTTGTGCTGCATTGCATGGTAGATTTCAGAACCCCTATGCTTGGTGCTGGATCTTTGGGAGAGGAGCCCCACAGGTCTGCCCAATTCCTTCTTCTTGACTCACCCAGCACTCTTCTCATCGTGGGTTGCTCCTGGTTCTCCACTCACAGACTTCAATTTACCTTGTCATTCGAATCACTGCTGAGTTGGGGACCTGCCTGTCTGCACTCTCCGGTGACTTTCCCCCATAAATCTGTAGGGACAGAGGAAACTCTTAAACTCACCAATGTCCCACAAGAATAGCATGACATAGCCATCACCTTCAGTGAAACAGAAGGCAGCACCCTGCCACCTCACAGACCACATGACAGTGCATTCGACCTCCTCTCCAGCACCACCCATTTCTGGGGTTGTCTGTTTGCTCTGCCTCTTCCTGAGACCCAGGCCATGAATGATTACATTGCAAAAGTTCAATAGCACAGCTTGATTCGACCATCCCAGACCCCGGCTGGAGCAGGGTTCTTCTTTGTCAAACAGAAAGATGGGATCTTTATTCCCGCATTGACTACCGTGGACTTAACAAAATCACCACTCAGAACTACCACCCTCTCCCTTTGATGGGCAGCACTTTTGAAACTCTCCTCAGGGCCCACATTTTCACCAAACTGGATCTGTGGAGTGCATACAACTTGATCAACAACCGCCAAGGAAATGAGTGAAAGACGGCGTGTATAACACCTACTTAACACTACAAATATGTGGTGATGCCTTTCGGACTTTCCAACAGTCCAGTCATTTTCCAAGACTTCATGAACATGGTTCTCTGAGACATGCTATAGTTTTGTGTTCGTCTAGCTCAGCGACATCGTCACTTTCTCTAAGGGCCACCAGCACCATATCTGTCATGTCCGATCAGTTTTTCAGCAGCTCCTCAAGAACCAACTGTACTGCAAGTTGGAAAAATGCCAGTTTCACAGCCCAGTCATTTTCTTCTGGGTTACATCCTTTCAGCCCAAAGCATAACCACGGACCCAGAGAAAGTATGTGCCATTGTTGAAAGGTCCTGACTATGCTCCTTCAAACAACCACAGTGCTTCTTGGGCTTTTCCAACTTCTGCCGCCATTTCATCAGGAACAACAGCCAAATCACTACTCCTCTCACTTCCCTCACCAAAACACCTACCTCATGATAACTTGGTCTGCTGCCATGGACCACACCTTTAAGGAGCTCAAGAGACGCTCCAACACCACTTCCTTTGTCTGTCATCCAAACCTCTCCGGGCCTTTTGTGGTAGATTTAGGCACATCTCAGGTGGGAACTGGGGCCATCCTCTCCCAGTGAAGACCAGATGGGAATGTACACCATTGTGCTTTCTTCTCATGCAAGTTCAACTCTACAAAGTGCCATTATGGAAGGGAGACAGGGAGCTACTTGCTATCAAATGGGCCTTGGAGAGATGGAGGGAAACACTGAGTCCTTCCTGATCTAGTCTAATCATGAGAAACTCATGTCCATTCAACAGACCCGCCGACTCAACCCACGTCAGACTCACTGGGCCCTCATCTTTGAGCAATTCAACTTCCCTATCTCCTACTGACCTGGATCCAAGAACATTAAGGCAGACACCCTCTCCTGACAGTTCAACCCAGCTGAAACGGAGATTAACCCTCTGCCCATCATTCCATTCTCCCAGATCCTTGCCCCAATAGTTTGGGACCTTGAGAACTAGATCCACCAGGCCCTCCAGCATGAGATTGCTCCAGCCGACACATGTGACAATTGCATGTAGGTACCAGTGGCCATGTGCTCTGAGGCACTCCAGTGGTCCCACTCCTCACCCCTGTCCAGCCATCCAGGCACACAAAGGACCACTATGAACACAGATGTATATCAGTGCCTGCCCCTAATGTGCCCAGTTCAATTCCTCCAAACAGTGGCTCCATGGGCTCCTGTGACCCCTGTTGTCTCTTGACACCCACGGTCCTGCGTCACTATGAATTTCAACATGGGTTTGCCACTTTCCAATGGGGCCAGTAATCATGACAGTTGTTGACCAGTTCTCCAAGGTGGCCCACCCCATTGCCCTCCACAAACTTCCATCAGCTGTTAAGACAGCAGATCTGGTTCTCCAACATGTAGCTTGCCTCCATGACATTGTGTCAGACCAGGTCCCACAATTCATCTCCCATTTCTACTCCCTTCTACTCCCTCCTCCATACCTCACTGAGATGTTTCCCTGGCTATCATACATAGATAATGGTCAATCAGAAAGAGCCAATCAGCAAGTGGCGCAGTTTCTGTGATGCTTTACCACCTACAACCCTTCCACATGGAAGAAATATCTGCTCTGAGCTGAGCTGTTTCACAATCTACACGCTTCCTCTGCCATGGGTATGTCACCCTTTGAAGTGTTTCATGGCTACCAACCCCTGTTGTTCCCGCCGAGGAGCCAACGGTGGAGGCTCTATCTATCAGGACCCTGGTTCACTGCTGCTGGAATGCTTAGAGAAGGACACAGAGAGCCATCGTAGCCTGCAACTTTGCCTACTGCTGCCAGGCCAACCACCGGTGGTGCCTAGCCAGACTACTCCGACCTGGGGACCATGTCTGGCTATCCACCCAAGATCAGCCCTGCGCACCAACTCCCACAAGTTCTCACCCGGTTTCATCAATCCCTTCAAAATCGCCCATTATATCAATCAAGTCACTTACTATCTCCAACTGTCACCGTCCCTCGGGATCACAACAACCTTCCTTCTACATATACTACCTCAAGACCATTGTCCATGGACCACTGAGCCAACCTGAGCCTGCACCTCTGGAACCTGGGAGATGGTAGAAGATGGTCTAGTTTACACAGTTCGCCAGTTGATGGATTCACATCATTTTGGACAGGGTGAGTAGTACCTGGTCAACTGGGAAGGGTACAGCCAAGAGGAGAGGTCTTGGTGCAGTTTCATACTGGATTCACCGCTCATCAAGAAGTTCCATCGGACCTGTTGGGTGCCAGCAGTAGAGCGGGGTGGTATTTCATCAGGCTTGCACAAGCAGGCATCATGCCATCTCCACCAAGCTAACAGGAATCACCTGCCATTCATTTCCAATTCATCATCTGCAGCCTATTTAAACCCAGCTCTCATCCACAGACATTGTTCACTCATACAAACAAGCCAGCCTCAACCAATTGCTCCTAGCTTTGTTGCCTTGCAGTGTTAAGTGTCTGTTCTCCCTTATTTTGTGGCCCCTCATGCAGTTTATTATTAAAGTGGTCACTCACTGCTAATCCGCATTTCCGCTGCTATGTGTTTGGGTCAAGCCTCCTCTGTACTTCCTGACAACTGGTTGCTGAACCTACTGCAAACTAATGCTGTCAAGCCATTGAGCCCACCTTTAATTGTCCATAATTCTGTGGCAAAATTATACCAGAGTTGAGATCCCCATAATGCTGCCTTTCCACCAGAAGCAATCAGATTGTATATTTCCAATTCTTCCAAATGATTTTAAGACCAGGTGCTGAAGCCCTTGATCCATGAAAATGCATGGAAATTGGACTATGACAAGAGCTAAATAATCAAAGCACACTGCTACCTAATGTTTTCAACTCATAAATACAAAAGAAAGTGATAAAGTCGCTGTCAGTATTTTCAACTGCTGTCTGATTGAAAGGTTTTGGAATGAGATGCTGCCTGTCACAAATGTTTATCATTAAAGCTCTCCAAAGCTTACTCAATCTGTCTCTGGAGGATGGGGTACGGCAGAATTTTGCTGTATTCATTTTAAAAACAGCATGACTTTTTGTGTGAGAGTAGCCCAGTAGCTGATGCAGGTAGAAGACTCTAGTCTCAATGTGAAAATATACCAGTTCGTTTTGAATGTGAGAAATCTATGCTATAGATTAAGATGGGCAGTCATATAATCCAGCCTTTAAGTGAAGGGAAGGAAGTGTGGACTGACAATGATATTGCATACAAAACAGTACAACTGCAGAGCTCTTACTCATTGGATGCAGGAACAAATAAGATTGTGCTTTCAGAGGACAAGATTAAAATTTTAGGTTTTTAATGTTAGGGTTGTAAGATCAAACCAGATCTGAAAGCAAAACGATGTTATCTTGTCTAAGGAACCTCATGTAAAGTTATATCAAGCTCTGAAATAGGAGTTGAATTTATACCAGTAATTGCAATTTGTTCCAAACATCTGGAAAGGTATTAATAGAAGCTTCCATTAAGTTTTTAATGCATATAGCAGTGACAAATTAAAACCCTCTGGGATCTACACATCTGTGACATGGCTTAATTGTGGCACTAATACAGCAAAACAGAACATTGAGACATGCAGGAGATCAAGCTCAAATGCAAATGTAGTTGCAGTCAGCAGAGAGGAAGAGATGGGCTCAGCTATGCACTTTTACTCACATTTTAAAAGTTATTTTGGAGTGCTTCAACAAGGCTCACGAGCAAGTCCTGCACCTCCACACCCCAACTTGCTTCTCCCCTCCCATCACCTACCAAATTAACAAGATACCAGAGATGATTCCTTTGAAAGGACTGGGCTTGAGGCCAAATTGCAGTGCCCATCTGCCAGCCTTCAAATCACTCCTTCTTGTACAGTATTTAATGCTAATTTAATGTGGGAAATTACAGATGTAGAAGCTGAACTTCAGTAGAGGGAAAAGCAGAGCGGAGTTTTCAGTCAAATCAGCCAGGATCTTATTAAATGTTCAAAATGGCTTGAGGACCAAGTGGCCTCCTTCTGTTCCTGATTTATATGTTCCTATATATCACACATGGCAGTAAGTAGCCTGATAAGAAGATTTAACTGTAACTGCTCCACAATCAGTGTATTTTCACATAGTAATTGAGCTTAGGTTGGCTTGACTTTCCATTTACTTCACAATTTAATGGAAGCTACTATTAATGCCACTGTGTGTTTTGTCCAATTGAATCAGTCCTATATATTCTGATTTGATCTGTTGACTATAAATTCTTCAAAATGACCCTAAGCAGTAAATTTCAATTTCATCAAATATCCTGGAGCGAAGTTTGAGCTGCAGTGTGTTTCATTTTACACTTGTATAATAGGGAGCTGTAATAGAACTGCAATTCAATTAACAAAAACATGGCATCAGCAAGTTTAATACTAAATTTATGGACCACACTTTGAGGACTGTCTACATTTCAGGATTCCATGTGACATAAAGCAGATTAAGTAGTAGAGGGAAGATTTTCAACTGTCACCAAAATTTTGAGGGTGCAATTATTGAAAACACAACAGGGACTGGGACTGGAAAGTGGCACAAAGAAAGGATGAAACAAGCCAGAGTTGTTTTGTTTGGAACAGAAGAAGCCAATGGAAACATATAGATTTGACACATTTTAAGTGAAACTGGTGCTTATATAAAGGAATAAGAAACAAAGGAATACGAGAGCAGTACCAGTAGATGCAACCAGAATTACTAAAGACTCTGATGGAAATTAAGTCCTAGCAAAGAATGCTTCTGTGTTGTAGATTCCATATATTTCTAAATAATATAGGATTCTGGAATCTGGATTACATATGGAGACAAATACTATATTCCAAGTGAGTCTCATTAGTGAGCTATATAACTGAAGCACAATCTTCCAAATTGTGGATTCAGCTTGTTTAGCAACTAACAATAACATTCTGTTACCTTTCCTAACTTTTAACTTTCTGTAAACCATTCACAAGGACATCCAGATCCCTCCTCATCTCAATATCTCACCACTCATATAACATATTTATCAGTCTTCCTCCCAAAATGGACAATTTCAGATTTTCCAACATTATAATATTCGCCAGATTTAGCCTCCTTATGGCCTCTTCGTAACTCGCTTTCCTACTGTGGGAGTGTTCGAGAACACCTTCAATCTCTCATTGCTGCAGTTGCAGGTTCCCACCTGCTTCAAAAGAGCAACAATCATGACAGTACACAAGAACAGGGTGAGCTGCCTCAATGACTATCACCCAGTAGAACTCACATCTACCGTGATGAAGTGCTTTGAGAGGTCAGTTATGGTTAGAATAAAATCCTGCCCAAGCAAGGACCTGGACCCACTGCAATTTGCCTATTGCCACAATAGGTCTACACTGGCTCTCCCCTGAGCCTTAGATCACTTGGACAATAATAATCTGGGCCCCTGTACTTCCTTCTACAACTGAATCCTTGACATCCTCACCAGGGGACCACAGTCTGTGGGGATTGGAAACAACATTTCCTCCACACTGACAATCAATACTGAAGCACCTCGAGGATGTGTGTTTAGCCCACTGCTCAACTCTCTACACCCATGATGGTGTTGTTATGTACAGCTCAAACGACATCTACAAATTTACTGACGACACAACTATTGTTGGCAAAATTTCAGATGGTGACGAGGAGGCGTACAGCAGTGAGAAAGATCAGCTGGTTGAGTGGTGTCGCAGAAACAACCTTGCACTCAACCAGCTGATCTTTCTCAACTCTCAACATTTCAAGAACAGCTTCTTCCCCTCCACGATCAAATTTCTGAATGGACAATGAACCCATGAACACTTCCTCCATATTCTTTCCTCTCTTTTGATTGATATATATATATAAATATATAATATGTATTTGTGTATGTCTGTATGTGCACAGGCATGTAGACGTGTGTGTGTGTGTGTGTGTGTGTGTGTGTGTGTGTGTGTGTGTGTGTGTGTGTGTGTGTGTGTGTGTGTGTACGTGTGTGTATGTATGTGTACATGCATGTGCGTGCACATGTGTACAGGTGTCCCCCGCTTTTCGAACGTTCGCTTTACGAAACCTCACTGTTACGAAAGACCTACATTAGTTCCCTGTTTTCGCTAACAGAAGGTGTTTTCACTGTTACGAAGAAAGGCAGCGCACAGGAAAAAGCAGCGCGCGATAAAAGGCAGCATGCGAAAAAAAAATCAGCGCGCGCCCCAAACAGCCGCTCTCCCCCGGATTCGGAACTGCATTCTCGCCCGCATTGCTTAATCATGTGCCTATGAGCAGCCATTTACAAGATGAGTGCTAAGGTGTCGGAAAAGCCTAAAAGAGCTCATAACGGTGGTACACTTAGCGTAAAACTAGACATAATTAAGTGTTTGGATCGTGGTGAACGAAGTAAGGACAAAGTGAGTCTGGCTTGTGGAAGTTGACGAAGATGATGTTAAAGAGGTTTTGGCATCCCATGACCAAGAACTGATAGATGAAGAGCTGATGCAATTGGAAGAGGAAAGGATAGCAACCGAAACCGAGTGAGTAATGATAAAGTACGACTTTAATTTTGAAGGGGTCTGTTGGTTTAGGGCATATTTGCAAAATGGTTTGAGTGCTTACAAAGACCTGTATGATAGAAAAATGCGCGAGGCTCAGCAGTCAAGCAAGCCTTCCACATCAGCCACAGCAGATGACGAACCTCGACCTTCGACATCGAGGCAGGCAGAGATAGGAGACGATGAGCTGCCTGCCCTGATCAACGATGAGATGACACCCCCATGTCCCACCACCACAACCCCCAGGCCGCAGACAGATATCGATTTGCGGAGAAGGCAGTGATGGCCAGGAGGCACTCAGCACATCGTTAAGAAAAGAGCCGAAATAAACATGCTAATTAATTAGGTGCCGCCTGGTACGTAATTGTCGGCCCAGATCAGAGGCGATGCAATCGGCAATTGCCTCTGATCTGGGCTGATATCTACGTGCCAGGTGGCACCTAATTAATTAGCATGTTTATTTCGGCTTTTTTCTTAAAGATGTGCTGAGTGACTCCCGGCTACCGCTGTACCCTTGCATGCTTCGCAGATCGGTATCGGTTTGCTGCCCGGAGGGTGGGGGCCACTGCACCACCCCAACCTCTGACGAGTCAGCCTAACGCACCATCATAGTCATAGTCATAGTCATACTTTACTGATCCTGGGGGAAATTGGTTTTCGTTACAGTTGCACCATAAATAATTCAATAGTAATAAAACCATAAGTAATTAAATAGTAATATGTAAATTATGCCAGGAAATAAGTCCAGGACCAGCCTATTGGCTCAGGGCGTCTGACCCTCCAAGGGAGGAGTTGTAAAGTTTGATGGCCACAGGCAGGAATGACTTCCTATGACACTCTGTGTTGCATCTCGGTGGAATGAGTCTCTAGCTGAACGTACTCCTGTGCCCACCCAGTACATTATGTAGTGGATGGGAGACACTGTCCAAGATGGCATGCAACTTGGACAGTATCCTCTTTTCAGACACCACCGTCAGAGAGTCCAGTTCCATCCCCACAACATCACTGGCCTTACGAATGAGTTTGTTGATTCTGTTGATGTCTGCTACCCTCAGCCTGCTGCCCCAGCACACAACAGCAAACATCATCAGTGTGCTCGGCACTGACTTCCCGATTCCCATAAGTGATACTACACTGTACATACGTTCTTTCTACTTTATATCGGCTGTGTACTTTTATGTGTTATTTGGTATGATTTGGCAGCTTCATAGCTTAAAGGAGAGCACTTGTGCCATGTTTCTGCCGACGATGCTTGCGTGAGATTTTCGCTACGGAGAACAGTTCAGGCAATGATTGTGGAAAAGTATTTCTACTTTATATAGGCTGTGTATTTATCATATCATTCCTGCTTTTACTATATGTTACTGTTATTTTAGGTTTTATGTGTTATTTGGCATGATTTGGTAGGTTATTTTTGGGTCTGCGAACGCTCACAAGATTTTTCCATATAAATAAATGGTAATTGATTCTTCGCTTTATGACATTCCGGCTTATGAACCGTTTCATAGGAACGCTCTCCCTTCGGATGGCAGGGGAAACTTGTATATGCATATGCGTGTGTGCATATACACACACATAGCATTGTAATTTATAATTTTTATTACGTATTGCAATGCACTGCTGCAAAACAACACATTTCACAACATACAGTATACCACTGATATTAAACCCAATTCTGATATCAATCTTCATGTCTTCGCAAATTGAACTACCATATTTTTAGTTGGCTCATCAAGTCACTAATATAAATTGCGAAATTGCTCGGCCACTGCCACAACCACTCATTACATCTTACCAACCAGTAAAAGAACCATTTACACTTAATTATCTATGTCTTGTTACCCTGTCAATCTTCTATTCACATCAACATGTTACCTCCTACACCATAAGCTTTAATTTGAAATATTTAACTTGGTTTCTCTCAAGTAGTTTAATGTTGAAGACAACTGTGCAAAAAAATTTTGCCTGAAAAGGCATGTTAAGTGGGTGTGAAGGAACAGCCCAGTAATATTTAGATGATGGAACTGATGGCTTTGTTGCCAAATTTGTAAATGATGTGAACGCAGGAAGAAGGGCAGATAGTGGTAAGGAAGCAGGGAGTCTGCAGAAGGTCTTAGAAAGATTGGGAGAATGGGAAAAGAAGTAGTAGATGGCTCATGGTGTAGGGAAACATATGGTCATGAACTTTGCTAGAAGGAATGATGGTGTTGACTATTTTCCAAATGAGGAGAAAATTCAAAAATCAGAGGTGCAATGAGACTTGGGAGTCCTTGGTCAGGATTTGCTGAAGGTTAACTTGCAGGTTAAGTCGGTGGTACAAAAGGTAAATGCAACATTACCATTCATTGTCATGCTGAGGCTTTTTAAGGCATTGGGCAGACTACACTTGGAGTACTGCAAACAGTTTTGGGTTCCTTATCTGAGAACAGATGTACTGGCATTGGAGAGGGTCCAGAGGAGGTTCATGAGAATGAAAGATTTAACATATGAGGATCATTTGATAACTCTGGGCCTGTACTCATTGGAGCTTACTTTATACTTTATTGTCGCCAAACAATTGGTACTAGAACGTAAATCATCAAAGCGATATTTGATTCTGCGCTTCACACACCCTGGATTACAAATATTAAATATTAAAGATATTAAAAATAGTTAAAATTAGTAAATATTAAAAATTTAAACTATAAGTCATAAATAGAAAATAGAAAAATGGAAAGTAAGGTAGCACAAAAAAACCGAGAGGCAGGTCTAGATATGTGGAGGGTATGGCCCAGATCCGGGTCAGGATCCGTTCAGCAGTCTCATCAAGTTAGAACAAAGCTGTTCCCAAATCTGGCTGTACGAGTCTTCAAGCTCCTGAACCTTCTCCTGGAGGGAAGAGGGACGAAAAGTCTGTTGGCTGGGTGGGTCGTGCCCTTGATTATCCTGACAGCACTGCTCCGACAACATGCGGTGTAAAGTGAGTCCACGGATGGAAGACTGGTTTGTGTGATGGGCTGCGCCTAGAAGAATGAGGGGGGAATCTCACTGAAACCTGTCGAATATTGAAAGGCCTACATAGATTGGATGTGCAAAGGATGTTTCAAATTGTGCTTGAGTGTCAGACTAGAGGGCACAGTCTCAGAATAGAGAGACATCCAATAGGAACAGAGATTAGGAGGAATTCCTTTAGTGAGAGGTGGTGAATCTGTGGAATTCATTACCACAGATGGCTGTGGAGACCAAGTCATTGAGTATATTTAATGTGAAGGTTGATAAGTTGTTGATTAATCAGGGCATCAAAGGCTATGGGGAGAAGGCAGGAGAATGGGGCTGCGAGGAATAATAAATCAACCATGATGGAATAGAGGAGCAGAATTGATGGGCTGAATGGCCTAATTCTAGTCCTATGTCTTATGCTCTAATATTTGCTTGAGAATCAAAATTCTAAGATAAGTGGAAGAGGAGTTCAAAGGTCCTGTAGTTGATGGGAGGTTGGATTACCAGTTGGAGTAAAATTGGGGAGTTAAAGATAGATTAGTGGTGGTAGTGGGGGAATAAGCCTCTGATCTCCTGTTTCAGGAGGGTTTGGGGACACATTTAGCTGCCAGTAGTGACTAGGTTGGGGTTTTGTCTGGGGTTAGGGGTGATAAATGGGCATAAATGAAATGTGCTAGAAGGGACAAGTTTTTTTATAAAGTAGATTTACTGAAAGGGGAAGAGCTAAGATACCACTAGAGGGTGACTTCAAGCTCATCTGCAAAACAGCTTAAATTCTTCTCTTTAATGTCTCTTCTTCCCTTTACAAAGTGTCTAAGGTCCTGACAGAGCCCGTGATCTAGAACTACACTTAAACTGCGAACTGGAAGAGGATACTGGCTGGGGTGACAGCAGAGCAGGGATGGCTGATGTTTCTGGGAATAGTTCACAAGGTACAGGATAGGTATGTCCCACAGAGGAATAAGTTCTCAAATGGCATGAGCAGGCAACCGTGGCTGACCAGGGAAGTTAAGCACAGCATAAAAGCCAAGGAAAGGGCATATAATGTACCAAAAGTGAGTGGGAAGTTGGATGATTGGGAAACTGTTAAAATCCAAAAAAAGCAACTAAAAAAGCTAGAAGAAGGGAAAAGATTAAATATGAGGGCAGAGTAGCCAATAATATAAAGCAGGATACTAAAAGTTTTTCTCAGTTATATAAAGAGTAAAAGGGAGTTGAGAGTCGATTTTGGACACTGGAAAATGATGTTGGTGAGGTGGTGATGGGGGTCAAAGAAATGGCAGATGAACTTAATAGGTTCTCTGCATCTGTCTTCACTGTGGAAGTCACTAGTAACCAGAGGTCCATCAGTGTCAGGGGGCAGGAGTGAGTGCCATTGATATTGCAAAGGAAACAGTGTTGGGCAAACTCAAAGGTCTTAAGGTGGATAAGTTACCTGGGCCAGATGGACTACATACCAGAGTCCTGAGAGAGGTTGCTGAAGAGGTAATGGATGCATTGATCATGATCTTTCAAGAATCACTTGATTCTGGCATGGTCATTGAGGACTGGAAGATTGGAAATGTCACTCCACTCTTTAAGAAGGGAGGAAGGCAAAAGAAAGGAAATTATAGGCCAGTTAGCCTAACCTCAGTGGTTGGCAAAGTGTTGGAGTCTATTATTAAGGATGAGATTTTGGGGCACTTGGAGACTAATAATAAAATAAGTCAAAGTCAGCATGGTTTCTGTGAAGGGAAATCTTGCCTGACAAATCTGTTGGAGTTCTTCAAGGAAGTAACAAGCAGGGTGGACAATGGAGAAGTAGTGGATGTCATTTACTTGGATTTTCAGAAGGCATTTATTTGATAAGGTGCCACATGAGGCTGCTTAACAGGATAAAATCCTGTGGCATTACAGGAAAGATACTGGCATGGATAGTGGACTAGCTGACCGGCAGGAGGTTGCGAGTAGGAATAAAAGGGGCCTTTTCTGATTGGCTGGTGGTGTTCTTCAGAGCTGGGGATTGGGACCACAGCTTTTCACACTGCTTTTCAATGATCTAGATAATGAAATTGATGGCTTTGTAGCAAAATCTGCATATGATACAAAGATAGGTGGAGGGGTAGGTAATGCTGAGGAAGCAATGCGATTGCGGCAGGATTTAGACAAATTGAAAGAATGGGCAAAATAGTGGCAAATGGAATACAGTGTTGGGAAATACATAATAATGCATTTTGGTAAAAGGAACAATAGAGCAGACTATTATCTAAATGGGGAGAAGGTTCAAACATCAATGACTTGCGAGTCCTCATGCAAAACTCCCAGGGGGTTAATTTACAGGTTGAGTCTGTCGTAAAGAAGGCAAATGCAATGTTGGCATTTTTTTCAAGGAGAACAGAATACAAAAGCAAAGAGATAATGCTGAGGCTTTATAAGGCACTAGTCAAGTCGCACTTAAGAGTATAGTCAACAGTTTTGGGCTCCATATCTCAGAAGGATGGGTTGTCATTGGAGAGAGTCCAGAGGAGGTTCACAAGGATAATTCCGGGAATGAAGGGGTTAACATACGAGGAGCATTCAGCAGCTTTGAGCCTGTACTCGCAGGAATTCAGAGAATGTGGGGGGATCTCATTGAAACCTACCGAATGATGAAAGGACTAGATAAGGTCGATGTGGAGAGGATGTTTCCTACGGTGGGGGTATCCAGAACTAGAGGGAACAGCCTCAAAATTGAGGGGCAACCTTTTAGGACAGAGGTAAGGAGGTTTTTTTTTTGACTGAGAGTGGTGAATCTGTGGAATGCTCTGCCACAGACTGTGGTGGAGGCCAAGTCCATGCACATATTTAAGGTGGAAGTTGATAGTTTCCTGCTCAGTCAGGGCATCAAAGGATATAGCAAGAAGGCAGGTGTATGGAGTTGAATTGCATCTGGGATCATCCATGATGGAATGGTGGAACAGATTCAATGGGCTGAATGGCCTAATTCTGCTCCTATGTCTTGCAGTCTTATGGTTCTGTACGGCAGTGAATTCTCACTTCCAGAGCTCACTAACCTCCAGGAACAGCCTAGAAGCCATGCGGCTTCAGGCTGCAGTCCTGGGCAGACCCTGTTGGTGAGTCAATTTCTCACTGGTGTCACCAACTTCACAGAAAATGGAACATTGCAACAGTTGTCAGAGGCCTCTGCTCTCTCTCTCTCTCTCTCTCTCTCCCCCTTGGTGTGAGTGGGGGAGAGGGGGAAACAGTCTGGCAACTTTCAACTTGGGTGATCTTAAATAAGTGTGACATCAGATTGTAACATTGAAGCAGCGATCTGTTGGTCTTCCTCTCGCTGTGGAAAGGGTGACACCTCTTTGGTGAGAGTGAGAGAGAGAGAAAGAGAGAGAGTGAGTGAGAGAGAGACACACACACACTGTGGCATGTTGAATTATTGGGTGAAGAATAGCTTTTGTTGGGCTGCAGATCATGGTCTCTCTTAGGGGGCTTGCTATTACATACTTGGTCGATGGTGGGCGCTGATGCTTCCTGTTGGAACAAGTGGGGCAAGTATTGATGGTGTGCTGCTGCTGGTGCGTGGGAGGCCCTAAGTTTTTCTGTCATTCATTCTTTTGGGTTTTCTTCTGTTTTGTGGATGTCTGCAAAGAGTAAGAGTTTCAGGTTCTATACTTTATACATTCTCTGATATTAAATGGAACAATTGAAATTGTTCCCAGTACAAGTTCTTTAAACTGGATACATCTCTTGCAATTCACAATGAAACTGTCTCATAAGAATCCCACACTGCCTGTAGGCCATAGAATTGCTATTCAGACTTACATTGCATGTTGTTGAACACCACAGAGCATATCCAGGCCCCTCAATAACATCAGCATGTCAGATGCACAAAGAACCCTGTAGAAAAAACTGTAATATCTACACAGAAAGTCCCTAATTCATTTCAATCATACATATTACACTATATTATTTGTGGGATGGTGTGCTGGTTTGTATGATCTAAACATTTAGGGAAATCAGCTGTGTCTACACCAAACACAAAAGAAAACAAACCTGCAGACATTCCCAACACAATGGCCTAACCTGAGGAGTATTGGCAAATGGCTCTATTGTGTTACACACACAACCAACAATCCATCCAAAAATAGTAGCTTTATCGGTGTTATTCGTCAGGCAACAGCAGTGCAAACAGGGGACTTCGTCAGATCTAGTACACAATAACTGAAGCAAGGGCGACTGTCCATTGTGCTGCTAACTAGGAACAATGCAGGTAGCAGAGTAACCCGTACAAAATGCTGAAGGAACTCAGCAGCTGTGGAAAAGAGTACAGTTGACATTTCGGGCCGAGACCTTTCAGCAGGAGAGCAGAGCTGTTGCCTCATAGCTCCAGAAACTGTGTTCAGCCCTGATCTCCAGTGCTGTCTGTGTGGAGTTTGTACTTCTCTGTGACTGCAGAGGTCATCTGCAGCTGCTCAGCTTCCTCCTCCATCCCAAACACATGTGGGTAGCTGGGTTAGTTGCCTCAGGTGTGTAGGTGAGTGGCAGAATCTCGTGGGAGTGGGGGTGGGGGTGGGCGTGGACATTGATGGGATAATTTGGAAAATAAAATGGGATTAGTGTAAATAGATTCTGAGTGGTCAGTAAAGACTTGGTGGGTTGAAAGATCTGTGTGTATGGCTGGATGACTTCATTACTCGATACCAAGTCTAAACAAGATCCTTTTCCACCTGCACAAACATGGGCAAATATGCAATCTTAAATATGGTGTGGATATCTCAGCGACAGCACAAAACCAGCTGACCTCAAACAATTTACACGCGAGTTGTAATGAGAAGATGATAATTTGTGTCCAAAATAACATCCTGAAGTTTGCAAGTTCATAATTGTGACTTCTTCGTTATGTTACTCGAGCACCAAACACAGTAAGCTATTACTGGAATGCTCCAACCATGCAATAAAAATACTGACCAGTTGAATGACAGAACCATCTATAGCTGCCTTAAGCCAACAAATGTGAACAACTTGCAGATTTTCAATGGCATAACACGACCATACCAGAGCTGTGAGCAGCCAAGGAGAAATGGCAAATGGAGGATTTCAGACATCCTCCACATGGTCACACTGTTCCAGAAAAATAACCAAAAATCCAACAGGAGCTTACTCATGAAACAGAGATAGCCAGCATAAACCACCACAGCAACCTGGGAGACCTCATCAGCGGAGAAAGCAAGGACATTAGGGTGACTAAGCAAGGGGAAAAATACATTATCCTTCTGAAAGACCTTGAACCATCTCCATAACCAAGATGGTGACTAGAAACCATTATAGTGAAAAGGAACGGCCTTACAAAAATGGAGATCTTATATCTTTATAACAGACATATGATGCAACATCTTGAGATCATCCTGCGCATATTCTAAGAATGGACTAAGCCATGGGTGCTTTGCATTGCACCCATCAATGGAAAGAGATATGACCTTGGTGGATGAATGGAACAGGGAGATTATGTTTATGTTTTACTCATACCTATTACATGAAATATACATAAAGATCTGATTTTTCAATACATGGCTTAGTTTGTTTTCATTTTTTCTTTTGAACTTCTTCAAAAGTTTTAAGTAAATTTATTATCAAGGTACATGTATGTCACCATATACAACCTCGAGATTCACTTTCTTGTGGGCATACTCAATAAGTCCAATAACCATAATAGAAGCAATAAAAGACCTTAACAATAGGGCAAACAACCAGTGTGCAAAAGACAACGAACTGTGCAAATACAGAAAGATAGAAAAATTAATCATAAATAAATAAGCAATAATCTTAATTATATATAATTATATATATATATATGGACTTGGAAATGGACTTGTTTCTGAGTATCCTGTGATGAAATGGCCAAGGCATTACTTGATGGTTCATGTCCTGAGAGACATGAATTAGCAGCTGTGGGAACACGTTGATTGATGGGAACAGGTCTGGTCATATGGCAAGAAAGCATAATTCTACCACGCGTTGGGCAGTTTAGTTTGGAATAGATTTAAATAGATCATAGTATTCCACTGGCTTTCACACTCTGTATTTTTATTTCCTTTACACTTGGTTCCTTTTCTTAAAACTTTCACATTCTAGCTTTGCAATGGTGTGCTCTCTTACAAATCTTAGCTCCTTCTGTCAACCATTTTTCCTCTGTCTCTTTCTATTACTTTACTTTTCACATTTAGTTTTAGCTCCTGTTCTCCATCTTTGATCCTACAGTGAGGTTTAGAGAGAATGCTTGCACTTCACAGGAGAAGAAGGAGAAAATAGGACCACTGACTTAAGCTTCAAGGAACGAAAAAGCTCGTAGAAGCAGAATTTGAATGAAGTTGTTGGACTAGGATTGGGCTGTGGGCCAAGCAGTAAGGTTAGAATAAAGTGAAAGAAAACAGCAGGCTCTACAAGTTGAGGAGAAGCACAGCAGCTTGTAGCAAAAGGAAACACATGGTAGGGAATTGGGGGTTTAAAGAAAAGTAAATGCAAAGAGTAGATCTCAGCAGACAGCCAGAATAAAAAAAAGGTGCATAAGAAAGCAAAGAGAACAAACTTAAGATCTAACCTCTTCTACCACTACAAACCTCCAAAATATCTATGATCCCTCAATCCTGGAATCTTCCACACCCCCAAGTTTAATTAACTTGGTCTGCTCTAAGCTTTGGAACTGCCTTCTTAAATCTTCACTCTTCTTGTTCTCATTTTTGAAGACACTTCTCAAAAGCTATTTCTTAGACCATTTTAACCATCTGTTCTATCTCCTCATCAGCTTAGATGTTCTTGTGAACTGCTTGGGATGATTTACTCCAGGGAAAGCACGATATAGGTGAAGCTCTATTCATTGCTTCTGGTGGTTAGTTAAAGATGTACTGTGGAACGAAGTTGAGAATTGTGTCAGGAAAGAACTGGATGACCACAAATAAACTTGATTGCATGATCCAAGCAGCAAATTAGGGGGCTGTTTGATCAAGACAATAGCACCACCTAGCTTAGAAATGCACAACTCAATAAAATATGAAAATTATGACACTTTAAGTGTGAATCTTAAATTACCTATGTGCAATAATTATAATCTACAGTTAACTAGAAATTGTTACAAAATAGTTTGATTGCAACTAACTTGAAAATAAAGAGCAAACTTTGCTCTTGATCAGAAATTTTAAAAATGGGTGCAAGAATGCCAGATGTACTTGCCTCCTGTCATTCCAATCCATTGAATTCAGCAGACCTAGTTAGCAGAAAGTGAGTACAACCCACTCACTCTTTGTCATAAGGAATCAAGGACTGATTTCTCTTGCTTCACACAATGAAGCTCCAGAATGCTAAACTTACTAAATATAATATCATTTTCACTGTACACAGTAAGTGCCAGCAATGGAGAAATACTCTGTGATTGATGTAGTAAGGAAGATTCTTCCATTTCAAAGTTTGATTAACATTATGACGAAAACTTCAAAAATGAGCTAGAAACAAGACTTCGTGTGTGCAGAGGGGAAATAAATATGTTAAAACAACAGAACATGTTAAAATCTACTTAGTAGAATCCTTTCCTAGGTGCTTCATATGCAATAATGCATATTGGTTTGTTTACTTTGATTTCTAATTAGGCTGGTTGTACTTTGTGGCATTCAGACTTCAACAAGTGTGAATTTATTGGAGAAGTCAAAGATTAGATATTAGTATATCAAACCTCTTGCTCCATCCCTGAACACTTCTCTAACACAGCTTGTATCTAGTCTCTCACCTGCCTGAGACATCTATCCCACTCATTTGAATGGAATTGCCAATTTTCATTCAAAAGCTAAGCTAATGCCAATGGCTTCTTATATCTATTAACTACATATTTAGTAACATTCATTTTAAGTAATATTTATCATTTACAATTATTATTTGTTTCCACAAGTTCTTGGAGAGCTGACAAGGAATCTACTGGTGGGGCCTTTATTTCTGTTATCTGTGCCACATTCTATCTTACAGAATGTCCTCAGCTGTGATACGGGCAGTGCACTGCATGTTGACTGCGAGGTGATCCATCCCAATGTGTTCTGATTGCTGGTGTTCCGCTTGAATTGAGCTGATTTTGCCAACAATAATGAGCCAAACTTACATTCTCAGCTTGACATTTCTGCCTGTGGGTTCACTTGGCTATTAGACCAGATCAATCGAAGCAAAGGTGGAAGGCCTGTGAGTGCCAACACATTTACCACCACTGTGCCTTACCTGCAGTGATGAAACCATCACAATTGCTCACTTGGTTCAACAGTATCTGCTACAGATGCCTGGTCTATTATAGCCCTAACCGACTTACTGCTAATCCTGATACTTTGCCCACCGAATGAAGCATCCTTGATTTTGCTGGATGAACATGAAAACATATAAACAAAAACATAAATTCCGCCAGTATTTAATACCTATATGCATACTTCTACAGGCAGCCATTCCAGAGGGTATAACCATTGCCAACAGAGGCAGATTCCTACTGAAGCCTACACTTAAAACTGCATGTAAACATTTTTTCTCTATGCCATTACTTCATTTACAATATGAAGTAGTCCTTCTTCCCCTTCCGTCATCTTTCCCCTTCCTTTCCAGCCCTGATGAAGGGTCTCAGCCCGAAGAGCGACCGTTTATTTATCTCCACAGATTCTGCCTGATCTGCTGAGTTCCTCCAGCAACTTGTGTGTGTTATTCCAAATCATCTAGGTTAAAATGCAATCATCAATCAGACTTCATTGATATGGATTCACATGGGAAATTCAACAGACTGGCTTAATGAATAATATCTGTTAGGAAGAGAAGATGTAGAATTTGTAATTCATGGATGAATTTTCCTATTATAAACACTTCAGAAAAAGTGACACAAAATCAACGTTGTAGACTGAATCAGAAAAGGCACAAGGAATCAGAACTGTAAATCCCCCTCAGGCACTTTCTGACATAGGAAAGTTCAGGCACATTCAGACCTAGAGGAGAACAACAGAAACCCACTGCATCTATGTGTTATAGGATATTGTGCTTACTGCCATTCACACACCTTCCCTGCCAGAAGGGAAAATTAAGTTGTTTGGTTCAGCATACTCAAGTTTCAGACAATCCTGTGGAATCCAAATTAGTCCTGGAAGGAAGAAAAGCAAAAAGATGGCACTCGTCTCATTCTAAATGTTACGGAAGACTTCTGTTTACATGACTTAACTGCAACATGTAGTTTAGCAGCTCATACTGAAGGGTCAAGAGCTCTCTTCTAACCAGGCTGTTCATTACCCAGTAACAAATAAGTCCAATTTAACAAATACAATTACTTTTCCATCATATCTGTGCATGACATAATTAACAGAAGAGCAGAGTTCTAATAAGTAGAAATCAATATAGTGTAACAACAAACTTTCAAAGTATAAGCATTATACTATTATGCAAGGCCACTGTTGTGTGAATGTATTATGTATCGATAACTAGTAATGAGGGTCTGGGTTATATCTGAAACTATTCCATCGTTTTTATTCAATTCCAAAATCTAGATAATCACTCAAATAGACTGTTATAAAATCATAGAGCAATACAATTGCAATTCATAGGCCCTTCAGCCCAACCATCTTTGGCGAAGAGGTGCCCACATAGCTGGGCGCAATTTCCAGCATTTGGCACATATCCCTCCAAGCCACACCCCTTCATGTACCTATCCAAATGCTTCTTATGTGATACTATTGTACCTGCCTCAACCATTTTCTCTCGAAGCTCATTCCATATACTCACCACCTTCCATGTGAAAAAGTTACCCCCAAAATCCATTTTGAATTTCTCCCCTCACCCCAAACCTAAGCACCCCCCCCCCAAATTTTAAACATTTCTGTGAGTTGCCCCTCATTCTTCTACATTCCAAGGAGTAAAGACCAAGCCTGACCAACCCCTCACTATAACTCAGACTTTCTTCCTAGTAACATCCTTGTAATCTTCTATGCAGTTTCCAGTTTAATCATGCATTTTCTATAAAAAGGTGAACAAAACTGTGCACAGTACTCTAACTGCAGCTTCATTAACAACTTATACAACTGCAACATAATATCCCAACTCCTGTCAGAACTGAATACCAATAGCTGACCCTTGATCTAAGCCTCTATCCGAATCCTGCCATCCCCACCTTCCTCGACCACTGGCTTCAGAGCTTAGCTGGCACACACTAATCACTGTCTCTTTTGTGTTGGTGCAGTTCAATAATGAAATACCTTTACCTCAGGCAAGGCTGGTTCATTACTGTCCAATAGCTTGGGCCTCCAGAGTTACCAGCTTTTGAACAATGGACTCAAACAACAGCACTCTGCAGAATGAGAAACACATGCATTTTCATGTCAACGTCTTCTCCTTGGAGCTAACCAATCAGGATGATTTTTTTAAAATTAAAAGGGCCAAAGTCCAAAGCTACAATGAGAGGGAGAAAAAAACAACTCCTCTTCATCCACATGCAAATCCCTTTGAAACAAATTAATACAATACTTGCTATCATTGTGAAAATGGGGCTTAACTCTCAACTTCAAATATTTAATTTGGTGTTTACCTATCTGTATAGACTGACATTTGCACAACTCTGTCACATTACTGCCAGTAGGTATAATTTAGTCTTTATTCTACAGATGGCTACAAGTAGTTGAAGATTCCCTGCGGACTTCCGTTGTCTAGCCTTATTAAAAAAATGACACTGCTGCAGAAAGGATTATGGATAAGTATATGGGCAAGTATCGAGGAAGCAATGTGAAATTGCCCATTTTGGCAGAGAAAATAAAGAAAAAAAAATCATATTATCTAAATGGTAAAGGATTACACAGTTGTGAAGTGCTCAGGTGTATCATTGCATGACTTGCTGTACATGCTATTATGCACACACAGCAACTAATTCAAACAGCTAACAGAATGTTATTGTTGCTTACCAGTGGAATTAAGTCCCGAAGTAAGGAGGTAATGCTACACTTTTGGAGGGCATCAGTGAAGCCACATCTGAAGTACTGTGTACAGCATTGGTCTCCCTGTTTAAAGAAAGATGTCAATGTATTGTGGTGCCCTGGAATAACACCGGAATGGGCAGGTTATTCTTATAAGTGAAGGTTGAACAGACAAGATTTGCATCTGCTGGAGTTCAGAAGTGTGAGAGGGTTCCAGAAGGGTCTCAACGTGATGTATGTGCAGAGCATGTTTCTTTTTGACAGAGGACATAGAGTTGAAGATGGTAGATGCGGATTCCATTGTAACATTTAAGAGGTATTTGGATAGGTACATGGATGAGAGGGGCTTTGAAGTCTATGATCTGGGTGCAGCTAGATGGGCCCAGGCAAAGATCAAATCAGTATGGACCAGATGGGGCAAAGGGCTTGTTTCCATAGAGTCATAGAGAAGTAGAGCACAGAAACAGGCCCTTCAGCCCATCCAGCTCATCCAGCCCATGCCAAAACTATTTAAACTGCCTACTCCCATTGACTTGCACTGGGACCATAGCCCTCCATACTCCTACCTGTATTTCCAGATCCCTTTGTTCAACCACACTCCTCAGTGCCCTACTGTTCACTGTGCAAGACCTACCATGGTTGGTCCTACCAAAGTGCAAAACCTTGCATGTATCTGCATTAAATTCCATCTGATATTTCCAGCCCATTCTTCCAGCTGGTCCAGATCCTCTGCAAGTCATAACAGTTTTCATCACTATCAACTATACCCCCAACCTTGGTGTCATCCACAAATTTGCTGATCCAGTTAACCACATTATCATCCTGATCATTGATACAGATGACAAACAACAGTGGACCAATCATTGATCCCTGTGACACTCCACTAGTCACAGGGCTCCAGTCAGACAGGCAACCACCTACTACCACCCTCTGGCTTCTCCCACAATGCTAATGCTTAATCCAATTTAATACCTCAACTGAAAGAGCATAAGACCCTAAGACACAGCAGCAGAATTAAGCTATTTGTCCAATTGAGTCTGCTCCACCCATTTCATCAAGGCTGATCCATTTCTCCTGCCTCCACCATATCCTTTCACACCCTGATTAATCAAGAACCTATCAATCTCCACCTTAAATGCACCCAGAGACCCAGCCTCCACAGCCGCAGGTGGCAACAAATTCCACAGATTCACCACTCTTTAGCTAGAAATTCCTCATCATCTCTATTCTAAATGAATGTCCATCATGGCTCTGTCTAAGTAGACAATGGATGTGCCTGTCCGGGGCGCAGACCTGGGCGATGAATATGGAGATCCTGGGCTGCCTAGACATCAAGACCCCCCTCTCGGCCTCGCAGATGTGGTCCAGAGGAATGCGAAGTGGTACATTTGGCATCAGCTTGGCTGCAGGAGCTGCTGGGAGGTGACGTGATATATCATCCAACCGCCTTAGGGGCTCCACTCCGGATTTGTGTAGGGTTTACTCCTTAGCATTCTCTTCTCCCGAAGATACCCACAAGGCAGTGAGATCTGTAACCCTGGATAGGGACCCATACCGGGTACTGTCAGCCGGAGCCAGCTGAGCCCGGGACTTGTGTAAGGCAGGGTCGTCATGCCCTGTAGTAGTGACATATGGAGCCACTACCCACTACCACTCTGATGACCCATATATTCCTGGAATCATTCTCGTGAACTTCCTCTGAACCCCCTCCAATGTCAGCACATCATTTCTTACATAAAGGGCCCAGAACTGCTCCCAATAATCCAAGTAAGGCCTCACCAGTGCTTTATGCAGCCTCACTATTAAATCCTTGCTTTTAAATTCTAGTCTTCTTGAAATGAATGCCAACATCACATTTACCTTCTCCACCACAGACTCAACCTGCAAAGTAACCTTTAGGGAATCCTGTACGAGGACTTTCGAATCAGTTTGCACCTCAGATTTTTTAATTTTCTCCCATTTAGAAAATAGTTTAAGCTTTTATTCCTTCTACCAAAGTGCATGATCATACACTTCCAACACTATATTCGATCTCCCACCTCTTTGTCCATTCTCCTAATCTGTCTAAGTCCTTCAGCAGCCTCTCTTCTTCCTCAACACTGCCTGGCCCTCCACCTAGCTTTATATCATCTGCAAGCTTGGCCACAAAGCCATCAATTTCATCATCCAAATCATTGACATACAACATAAGCAGAAGCAGTCCCAACACAGACCCCTGTAGAACACCACTAGTCACCAGCGATCAATCAGAAAAGGCTCCCTTTATTATCACTCTTTGCCTCCTGCCAATCTGCCAATCTTCTATCCATGCTCATATCTTTCCTGTAATACTTGTCAAAGGTTTTCTGAAAATCCAAGCACCAACATCCACTTATTCTCCTTTGACTATCCTGTTTGTTAATTCTTCAAAGAATTCCAACAGATTTCTCAGGCAAGGAAACCATGCTGACTTTGACCTATTTATCATGTGTCTTCAAGTACCCAGAAACCACATCCTGAACAATCAACTCCAACATCTTCCCAACCACTGAGGTCAGGCCTATAATTTCCTTTCTTCTGCCTCCCTCACTTCTTGAAGACTGGAGTGACATCTGCAATTTTCCAGTCCTCTGGAACCATGCCAGTATCTACCAATTCTAGAAAGATTATTACTAATGCCTCCACAATTTCTTCACCTTCCTCTTTTAGATCCCTGGGGTGTAGTCTATCAGGTCCAGCTGACATCTACCTTCAGATCTTTCAGTTTCCTAAGCATTATCTCCCTAGTAATAGCAACTGCACTCATTTCTGCCCTTGACACTCTCAAACGTCTGGCATACTACCAGAGTTTATGCAATACGCTGATGCATAATATTTATTTGGTTCAGCCATCATTTCCCCACCCCCCATTATTATCTCTCCAGCATCATTTTCCAGTGGTCCAATATCTATTCTCTCCTCTCTTTTACTCTTTTGATATCTGAAAAAACTTTTGGTATTATTTTTGATATTATTAGCTAGCTTACCTTCATATTTTATCTTTTCTTTCCTTATGGTGTTTTTAGTTGCCTTCTGCTGGTTTTTACATATTTCCCAATCCTTGAACTTTACACAAATTTTTGCTGTACTGTATACCTATCTTTTTCTTTAATGTTGGTTTTGACTTCCCTTGTCAGCTAAGTTGTGTCATCCTTCCTCTAGAATTCTTCCTCTACTTTGGGATGTTTCTATCCTGTGCCTTCTGAATTGCTCCCAGAAATTCTAGCCATTGCTGCTCTGTCATCATCCCTGCTAGTGTCCCTTTCCGATCTACACTGACCAGGTCGTCTCTCATGCCTCTGTAATTCCCTTTACTCCAGTGTAATACTGATACATCTGACCTTAGCTTTGCCCTCTCAAATTGCAGGGTGAATTCTATCATATTATGACCACTATTTCCTAAGGGCCCCTTTACCTTAAGCTCCCTAATCATAGCCTGTTCATTACACAAGACCCAGTCCGGAATTGTCAATCGAAAGCTGCTCCAAAAAGCTATCTCAGAGGCATCCACAAATTCTCTCTTTTGGGATTCAGTTTCAGCATGATTTTCTAATCTATCTGCATATTGAAATCCCCCATGACTAACATAACATTGCCCTTTTAACATGTTTTTTTTATCTCCCACTGTAATTTGTAGACCATATACTGGCTACTTTTCAAATAAACAAAGGCATCCGTTAGTCTTGCGAGACCATGGATCTGTGCCTGGAAAGTCTTCACTCTCCAGGGCGCAGACCTGGGCCAGGTTGTATGGGAGACCAGCAGTTACCCATGCTGCAAGTCTCCCCTCTCCACGACACCGATGTTGTCCAAGGGAAGGGCATTAGAACCCATACAGCTTGGCACCAGTGTTGTCACAGAGAAATGTGTGATTAAGTGCCTTGCTCAAGGACACAACATGTTCCCTCGGCTGGGGCTCAAACTCACGACCTTCAGGTCACTAGTCCAATGCCTTAACCACTTTGCCATGTGCTACTGTTCAGAGGCCTCGAATAACTCCCAAGCGGGTTTTCTTACCCTTGCAATTTCTTAACTCTACCAACACAAGTATTCTACATCTGCTGATCCTCTGTCACCTCTTGGTAAAGATTTGATTTCATTTTTTACTATCAGAGCCACTCCTCCTCCTTTACCTACTTGCCCTTTCTTTTGCTAGATTGTGAATCCTTGGATATTAAGCTCCCATCTACAAATGTCTCTCAGCCATAACTCCGTGATACTCTCAACACCATAGCTGCCAATCTCTAACTGCACTACAAGATCATCTACCTTATTTTGTATACTGTGTGCATTCAAATATAACACCTTCAATCCTGTATTTGTCACCTTTTTCAATTTTGTTCTCCTTTGACACTTAAAACCTTTCCCTGTGACTGCAATTTTGTCCTATCATCTGCCTATCCTTCCTGACAGTCTCACTATTTACAACTTCTGTTTGCAAACCAATATCCCTAACCACAGCCATGTCACTCTGGTTCCTATCCATCTGCCAAAATAGCTTACACCCTCCCCAAGAGCTCTAGCAAACCTGCCTGCAAGGATATTGGTCCCCCTCGGGTTCAGGTGTAACCCATCCTTTTTGTACATGTCACACCTTCCCCAGAAGAGATCCCAATGATCCATAAATCTGAAACCCTGCCCCCTGCACCCGTTCCTCAGCCATGGATCACCTGCCAAATCATCCTATTCTTACCGTCACTAGCACGTGGCACAGGCAGCAATCCAGAGGTTGTTACCCTGGAGGTCCTGCTTTTCAGCTTTCTAACTTGCTCTCTAATTTCTCTCTTTTCCCTCCTACCACCAGTACCAATATGTATCAGAATGTCTGGCTACTCCTTCTCCCCCTTTAGCATGTCAAGTACATGATCCGAGATGTCCCTGCACCTGGCACCTGAGAGGCAATCTACCATCCGGGTCTCCCTATCGTGTCCACAGACTCTCCTATCTACTCCTCTAACTATGGAATCTTTGATCACCACTGCATTCCTCCTCAGCACCCTTCCTTCTGGGCCATAGCTCCAGACTCGGTGCCAGAAACCCAGTCATTGTGGCTACCCTATCAGTATCCAAAACGGTTTAATTGTTATTGAGGGGAACAGATACAGGAGTACTCTGAACTGGCTTCCTATTTCCTTACCCTCACCTGACAGTCACCCATTCACCTCCCTCCTGCAACTGAGAGATGACTAGCTTCCTGTAGCTCCTATCCATCATCTCCTCAGTTTCCCTTTTCAACCAATGGTCAATGAGTTGCAGTTCCAGTTCTTCAACACATCCTCTGAGGAGCTGCAGCTTGGTGCACTTGACATGGTTAACCTGGAAGCTGGAAGTCTCCCAGAATTCCCACATCTCACACAAAGAACAAAACACAGCCCCCGGAGCCATTCTTACTGCACTAACGATACACTAACAGATGAAGAATGAGCAAAGAAAAGCTTACCAGATACCTACGTCACACACACACCTGTTATTACTCAAGCCTGTTGAGCCAAAGCCAAAACTCTCCCCACTCTAACACTGCCCCACTCCAACAATGGCCATTCTTTGGAATGGCCAAGTGGCTGTAGTACTTTATGAATTTATGACTACCTTTGGAAAGTCACAAATCTGGAACACACTTTCACAAAGGGCAGTGGAAGCACAGTCTTTAAGTATCTTCAAGGCAGGGTTAGATAGGTTCTTGATAAGCAAGGGATGAAAGGTTACCAGGAATACAGAGTTAAGTTTATAATCAGAACAGCATTATCTTAGCAACGGTGGAACAGACTTGACTGGCTGAGTTGTCTACTCCTGCCCGTAATTCATATGTTCACACATTCACCTCAATCGAGGAAAAAGGCACTTGCTCATACGTTGATACCAACAGCCCTGGTGGACAAAGGAAACGCTTCAAAGATAACATGATCAGCCTGAAGAAATTCAACAAATATATTACATCTAAAATTTGGTAAGGCATTGCACTGAATAGATAGACATGGAGGAAATCTGTTCAGAATGACCTTCACTGTGCTACAGAGAACAAATGGCAGCTGCAAAAGGAGGGACTGAACAACCAAAAGACCCAAACACTAACCAGCTACCACTTAATCGTGTCCAGAATATGTGGGTCGTGGATTGGTCTCTGCAGCCACCTGAGGATTCACCAATAGACAGCCCCTAGGAGAACATCTTACTCGACTCGAGTGATTGCACTACTTGCACTACTATTGATACCAACATTAATTGTATTTTTATATTAAAACCCTCTATCACTGTTTTGACAGTGGAGGAATTGGGTTAGAGTCCACTTTCCTCTAATGTCATCCCCTTTTGTTCTGAAATGACAAACAGAACAATAATTTCATTCTCTTGACCCAGAACAATACTCTTTTCACATGACATTGTGCTAGCTTGGAAAGGAACAGAACAAGCCTCATTAACTTCATAATAATCCACCCAATAATTTCAGCAGAATTCACAAGCCATTCAATCTGACCTCCAGATCTACGACACAATCCAGCCTAATGATTATTTTATCTAGAACAAAGAACAGTTTAGTAAATACTGTACTATAAACTTTGCATGTAAGTGATAGTAAGGCTATGAATCTACCCAATGTGAAACTGGCAAGAATAAGGTAAACCATTCCTCCCTTCCATCCTGACCTACTATATCTATTAATTCTCTCAAAATACCTGTGTAATGTTTAGTTATATTGGCTCGTGTATATCTAGGGGAAATCCCACCCAGCACCTGCTTCAACACTCCCCACAGGGTCGGTTGCCGCCCGAATCAATCACAAACATCAATCATCAGCCAGCACACTCAATAAATTTTAACAAATACACTTTATAAATATTACTAATTCTATGACATTAATATACATTTGATACAGAGAGGAAAGTAATGAAAAAAAAGGCGCCAACTCTTATCAAAGTCCAAGTTCTTTGCGCGCTACGTTGGAGCTCAATTCGACGTCAGACGACCACTCGAATTCCGTCAACTCACGGCTCGGGACCACCCTGAGTGATCGACTGGAGCCTTTCCACACGTCCGTGGTCTTTCTCGTCTCTCCTCCGACTCCCCGCCAAAACTCAGTCCACAGTCATATCATACAGCATGGTATCCGAAAACAAAACTATACATAACCACCCATTGGCTAATAGAACCCTGTTATCTCATTTTAAAGTAAAACAAACTGTTAGCGCAAACTCTCTGCAGCGTTAAAACACAACAAAGCCGCATTCCCCAGATTAACATAACAAAGTCGCCATTTTAAATGTAACAAAAGAAAGACCCCGTACACTCTCCCCCCACCTCAAAAAGTCATGCCCTCATGACGTTCACAGAGTTCACCAGTGCTCCTTGTAAAACACAAAACCCAACCCAGGTGCATAAAGCAGTGACATAACTTTGCAGGGCAGTAGAGATCACACCCTGCTCTCCCGGCGCTATATAAGTGAGTCTTTCCGGGGGATGCCTACTCCTCTGAGGCCTCTGTACTTCCTCTGCTGACTATCCCTGTTCAGACACCCCAGTTGACCCCCCGGGCCTATCTGTTGGACCTTCCCCTTCACCGGGATCCCTCTGCTCCTGTGAGCCCTCTGGCTCGGGTTCTGCCTTCACCCTCTCCTCCCCCAATCCCAGCTGTAATACAGGCGGCCCCGCAACACCCTCCCTCGGTTCCCCTGACTCAGTGATGGAAGGGCCAGGAGTCTCTTCTCCCGGCACCGGGGAATCAGCGAACGGAAGCAGGTACCACACGTCCGAGTCATTATCTTCCGACGACGTATCCCTTCTCGAGGTGGGGACCAGCCCCGTTTTCTTCGCAGCGGGCTCTTCCCGCGCCCCGCGCCCTCGCAGAGTCCTCGTAATAGGAGTAAACTCCCATTTGGGCTCTGGGTCCATCTTCACCTCTCGACCCAGAGGCAACAGGTGGTTCCAATGGAGTACCTTGACAGGCCCCTGCCCGCCCTCAGGTCTCACCCGGTAAACCGGGAGATTCGGCATCTGACTCTCCACCACATAGGGGATGGCTGCCCAACGGTCCGCCAACTTGTGCTTACCCTGTAGTCCTAAATTCCGGATAAGGACTTGGTCTCCAGGCAATAGCTGGACGAACTTTACCTTCTGATCATACCTCCTTTCATTCCACTGGTTCTGCTTGGTGGCTGCCGCCTCAGCCAACTCGTACGCCCTTCTCAACTCTCTCCTCATATCGGACACATACTTCAGATATGGCTTCGAAGGTATTTCCCCCGCTTCAGTCCCAAAACACAGATCAATGGGCAACCTCGCTTCCCATCCGAACATCAGATAGTAGGGCGAGTACCCCGTAGCATCATTGCGAGTACAATTGTAACAATGAACCAAATGGGCAATGTGCTGACTCCACCTACTCTTCTGTCCAATCTCCAAGGTGCCGAGCATGTCCAGCAGGGTCCAGTTAAACCTCTCGGGTTGAGGATCACCCTGTGGGTGATAGGGGGTGGTTCTGGACTTTTCAACCCCAAGCATATCCAGCAATTCATGGATAAGCCTGCTCTCGAAGTCCCGTCCCTGATCACTATGGATACGCCTGGGGAGGCCATAATGAACAAAGTACTTCTCCCATAACACCTTCGCCACTGTAGTCGCTTTCTAATCCTTAGTAGGAAAAGCCTGCGCATATCTAGTGTAGTGATCTGTGATGACCAAGACATTCGCGGTATTGCTGGTGTCTGGCTCAATAGACAGGAAATCCATACACACCAGGTCCATGGGTCCCGCACTCTGCAAGTGGGATAACGGGGCCGCCTGCACAGGCAGGGTCTTCCTCCCGACGCAACGGCTACAGGTCTTACAGTATTCTTCCACCTCCCCCCTCATCCGGGGCCAGTAAAACCAGTCCTTGACTAATCCATAGGTCTTCTCTACCCCTAAGTGCCCGGAATCATCATGTAGAGCCTGGAGCACAGTCTTCCGATACTTCTCAGGCATGACCAGCTGCCAGCGCCGGGGGTGGTCCGGAGGCGACGTGACCCGGTACAAGACTTGGTTCTTCAGCTTCAACCGAGGCCGCTCCTTCAGTAGTAGGGGAACGGAGGCATGTTTCGCCTTCTCCACCTGCCCCATATCACCCTGGCTAACCGCGTACCAGATAGTGCCAATGCTCGGGTCATCACGCTGAGCCGCCTCTACTTCCTGGGGACTCAACTCCGGCAGCTGCCTGTTCCTCAGAGCAGTCACATTACAGTAAACAGTGGGCAGCGCGTCATTGTCAGCCCCCAGTTGATCTACTGCCCGATCCGTTCCCATCTGTGCTCCTACTTCCCCGTCGCTCCCAACTTCACACATGGCAATTACTCCCTGGGCGGGGACGCTCTTCCACTCCTCGGCCGTGCCCGACTCGTCGTGCGCCCGACGAGACAGGGCATCTGCATCGATGTTCCGACTCCCCAGGCGGTACTTCAGGCTGAACTCATAGGCAGACAAGGCTGCCAACCACCGGTGCCCAGTAGCATCCAGCTTCGCCGAGGTCAGGATATAAGTGAGGGGGTTGTTATCAGTTCTCACCTCAAAGTGGGACCCGTATAGATAGTCACTCAACTTGTCCACCACCGCCCATTTCAACGCCAAGAACTCCAGCTTGTGAGTGGGATAGTTTCTCTCAGATGGCGACAAACTCCGACTGACAAACGCCACCGGCCTCAATCCGTTTCCCTGTTCCTGGTACAGAACAGCCCCCAGACCCTCGTGACTGGCATCAGTGTGTAGAACATACGGCTTCCGGGGATCAGCAAAAGCCAACACTGGGGCCTGCGTCAGCGCCCTTTTTAGAGATTGGAACGCCTCCTCACATTGAGCATCCCACCTCAATCCAAAAGGCTCTCCCGGGTTCAAGTATCCTCCTACCTCCGACCCTCGGTCTCCCTTCCTCCTCCTCCCCACAGGTGGATAGCCACACAACAGCTGGTTCAATGGGTGACTCATTTTCGCATATCCTTTCACGAACCGCCGGTAATATCCGCAAAACCCCAAAAATGAGCGTAAGGCGCTCACTTTCTGAGGTCTCGGCCAGGTGGTGACTGCGGCTATCTTATCCGGATCGGTGGCCACTCCATTTCGCGAGATTATGTGCCCAACATAACTGACTGACGTCTTGCAGAACTGGCATTTATCCAGGGAAAGTTTCAACCCATCCTCCTTCAGCCGACTCAGCACCTTCAGCAGCCGCTCCTCATGTTCCTCCAACATAGATCCAAACACTATCAGGTCGTCCAGGTACACCAATACCTCCAGCAGGTTCATGTCCCCCACTGTCCGCCGTGCCTGTACAGCTGAGGGCCTCTGCAATTCAGGTCTCACCAGCGCCCCAGCCGGGAACCGGGACTCCCTTTCCAGGTCGTCGGGGGCGTCTACTAGCAGGGCCTCGCCCGGCGGTAATCCGGGGAATCTGGGGGTCCCCATCACTAATGCCGCCTCCCCTGGCCATATCACCTTAGGCCTCGCCTGAGTGCACCACACCGTCCCTCGTTTGCACTCAGGATCCAGCCCCTAGGGGTCACTCACTCCTTCGTACACTGCTCGGAACACGGGGTGTACCGAGAAGGTCTCCAAAAAGCTCTCCCCCCCCTTCTTCTTACAGGCTCCGAAGAGCCGTCGCACCAGAGGGGAGTTAGTCCCCACCAACAGGGCAGCACCACCGGTCTCCACCGGGTCCGGACAAACCAACACCAGCGTCTCAAAGGCTTCCGATACTCCCACATCTCCCTCCGAAAATTCCAATCTCACTGACAAGTATCCATCGTACGGGTAATCACCATCACTTATGCCCCAAATCTCCAATGCTTTAAACGGAGTGACTGCCAAATGTTTCAGATGTTTGTTGTAGAACGACCGGTACAGTAAGATAACCTGCGACCCGGTGTCAAGGATGGCTTTCGCAAAGATTCCCTCTATCCGTAGGGACACGCTGGAAAGGGGTCCCACCAGTCCATCAGGAATTTGGGCTTGTTCTTTCCGGGGTTCCATAGCGGTTTTCTGGGAACGTGTTCCTCCCGAGACTCCAGTCCGTTCCCTCACTGAGCCTCTCCTAAGTTTCCCGACACCTCTCCCTTCTTGGTGGCCCGGGGGCCCTCCCCCCTCGGCGCATCTCGTCTCTCACAATCCTTCCGCAAGTGGCCAGCTTCCCACAGCGGTAGCACGCCCCCGGCCACTGACATTCCCAGCGGAAATGCCCCTCTCTCCCACAGTTATAGCACCCACTACTCGCTGCCTCTCTCCTCCCGATACGGCCCCCTGGAGACCCCTTGGATTTCTCTGGTCTCACCCCGACTACCACCTCCTGAACCGCTGAAGACCGTCCCTGAGGGTCCAAGCCCCCTGGTCGGCCCAAGACACACTCCTCGGCCCGTACCTCTCGGATCAACTGTCCGAATGATGGAGGGGGCTCTGCTTAAATGACTGCCGTACACTCCAAGCCACTCTGTCATCCTCCCGGGAACCGCTACATATCTGTCTCATCCTTAACTCCGCCACTTCGTCCTCCTTCACTATCCCTCGTCGCAGCAACCCCGTAAGCTTTCCTTCCAGCCTGAAAGCATAGTCTGAGAGCTTTTCCCCTCTTCTCTGCCCCATACGTTGAAACTCTGCTAAATGCCGCCAGGGATCCCCTGACAGTCCAAACACTTCCTCCAAAGCGTCCAAACACTCCGATAGGGAAGCCAAGGGGCGTGCCGCTCTCAGATCGCAGACCACCCGGGCCGCCCCGCCCCTTAAGCTTTCCACCAATCGCTGTCTCTTTTCCTCATCCGAAACTGGCCACACCTCTAACAATTGGGATGTATCTTCAACCCAGGTATCATAGTCATCCTCCCCTTCCGGGGTGGACCTGGCTCCCGAGAAAATTCTCAGCTTCGGGCGTTGCCCCTCAACCCTTCTCGCCAGGGAGGTAATGGCAGCCGAAACTCGGCAGTCTCATCCCGCCCATGGGGGCGGGGCCTGGCCAAACCTTCCCACTCCACACCTCCACCCCTGGCTACTGGCACCTCCCTTGGGGCCTCATCTAGCTCCTCCTCCTCCGGCACCTCCTCACTTGCGTCCTCGGGGAGAGTGTGGAGACCCCACGGCCCCGCCTCCCCCGGGGCATGGACTGTCGCTTGTAGTTCTAAAGTCATGACGTCGGCACTCGTCCGCACCAACATCCAGCTAGCCTCCAGTTCTTTCCCACCCCTTCTAGCTACAAGTTCTACCTGCCCGATACCTTCAATCAAACTCAACCCTCGCACCAGTACCTCTACCGGAATGCGATAATCAACCCCGCTTACCACACATGCATGATTCACCGGTAACTCCTCCAATTCACACCACCTTACAATCTTATCTCGATCCATCTTCACACCACTTACCACAGCGACAAGTACAACTTTCCCAAAAAGTCCAAATCCAGGACGGTAGCCCCCACTTGTAACGTTCAGTTATATTGGCTCGTGTATGTCTAGGGGAAATCCAGCCCAGCACCTGCTTCAACACTCCCTACAGGGTCGGTCGCCGCCCGAATCAATCACAAACATCAATCATCAGCCAGCACACCCAGTGAATTTTAACAAATACACTTTATAGATATTACTAATTCTATGACATTAATAGGCATTTGATACAGAGAGGAAAGTAATGGAAAAAAAAGGCGCCAACACTTATCAAAGTCCAAGTTCTTCGCACGCTACCGTTGGAGCTCAATTCGACGTCAGACGACCACCCGAATTCAGTCGACTCACGGCTCGGGACCACCCTGAGTGATCGACCGGAGCCTCTCAGCACGTCCACCGTCCTCCTCGTCTCTCCTCCGACACCCCGCCAAAACTCAGTCCACAGTCATATCATACAGCATGGCATCCGAAAACAAAACAATACATAACCACCCATTGGCTAATAGAACCTTGTTATCTCATTTGGAAGTAAAACAAACTGTTAGCGCAAACTCTCTGCAGCGTTAAAACACAACAAAGCCGCATTCCCCAGATTAACATAACAAAGTCGCCATTTTAAATGTAACAAAAGAAAGACCCCGTACACCTGGAAAACGTTTCTAGATATTAATCAGAAAAAATTAAAATTACCATCCACTTTGTATCTATGCCCTCTTGGTTTACTAAAGTAGTGCTCAAGAATAATTATAAAAGTCAGTTTAGTATCTCTTGGCCACAAGACAGAGGGACAGGTGAGAAGTAAATTAAGGAGCGAACTGAGAACTGCAATGAGGAAAACACTGTTACTCAGAAGATTGAGACTTATTGGAACTCTGTACCTCAGAGGGCTGTGAGTAGTCAGTTATTGATTGTATTTAAGGCAGATGTAGATACATTTGTTACATACCAAGGATGGGACTGAGGAAAATGAGGATCAGGTGGGCAAGTGGAGTTGAGTTCTGAACCACTTATAATTGGATTACAGCCAGAGTAGACTCAAAGAACTATATGGGCTAACTTTTTTATTTCTTATATTCTTATAATGGTATCAAAGAAGGTCACCAAATGTATTTACTGCCACCAATACCCCATTCTTTCCATGAGAAAAAGGAACTAAAAAATTTACCTCAGGGTTTCTGCAACCTTTCTTCACAGCTGTTTCCTCTGAAACTAAAGGGGTCTTTCCCTGTGGAAGCTCAGATGTTATTCCTTCTGTGAACAGATTGAACATTGCACTTGTGATGGAGGAAACATAAATTCAGCTCTCCACAGTTTGGTAAGTATTGCTTGGAATTGTGTTTGGTTGCTCAGTAACTGCACTGAACTGCACTTCAAAATTCAAAGTAAATTTATTATCAATGTACGTGTATGTTACTGTATACTACCTTCAGATTCATTTTCTTGCCAACATTTACAGGAAAAATAAAGAAATAAAATAGAATTTATAAAAAGAACTATACATAAACGAAGACTGAAAAAAGAAGACAAACTGTGCAAATAAAAAATAATACTGAGAACACGAGTTGTAACAAGTCCTTGAAAGTGAGTCTGTAGGTTGTAGAATCAGTTCAGAGTAGCAGTGGGTGAAGTTGCATCTAGTAAATAATAAGCCTTAATGCCATTTCCCAGCCAATGTTCTGGCCATGTTGCCACATTAATACCGCAATGGTCTTTGAATTTTAGTAGGTGAAGCAGCTAGATTACTTAAAAAAATATAGAAATATCCAAAAGACAGTTTGACAGGTCACCTACTTAAAGGAATTAAAAAGCAAGCCAACCAATGGACTTTATTCCAGCCAACTGAATATTTATCTGGTTCACAGATGAAAATGTTGTTTTCAGTTCTGATTTTATCATTTAACATACTACATTATCGCAAGAATGGGGAAAATATTTTGCATATTGCATGTAGGGAACTTATTTAAAACTATGTCCTACAGAGGGAGAAGATTCAAGCTGAGATTGAACAGCCCCTGTAACCACATGGCATGATACACAGATGGCCAAACCTGCATGAGATATGGCATTCACTGTAGGATGCACATGTAACATGGTTTGAATGTAAATGGCTTAGAAATTGAGTTTACCCATTAAAGTGCCTTGGGGAAAAGAACTAAATCCAGGAGTGCAGATAATTCTCAGCCTTAGAAGAACCTGTGGCAAATAATCAAAATTAAAATCTTCAGTGTATTACAAAATTGATCCCACCAATCCATATTATGGTATTACTATAGTTTGTCTTCTTGGGTTTCTTGATTCCAAATAATTCCCTGTTCTGTATAATCTCTCTTCATTCTGGATGCTGCCATATGTCCCAGTGTAGACACACAAACACACAGACCTGCTCAGACATATGTAGAGTGTTATTAATACAATTTACCCTTCGACTGTTTTCATTTCTTTGACTTTCTCCTACTCCTACACAGGACAGAAGATGCAGCTGAAATCTATTGTTTTGGTTCTCCATTGTACAGTTTGATCTACACTGTCACTGTAATGCAGTCAAGCATTGTTAGTAAACATTTTTTGTCTATCAGATTCTTTTTCAAACACTCCTTTGCATTTGTATTCTTAATTTGTATTCTCTATTTGAAAACTGCACGGCCGGTTGTCAAGTTGAAATAGAAAGGTCGCAAGTACTTTCCCTGGTTTATGCTCAGTTGGGTTCATAAATGCTTCAACGGGTGCTGAATGTCCCTCTCATTTTACAAATGACCAAAGCCTAAATGTACTCCAGTTGAGCAAAATAAGATATTGCTGAGCACAGGAAAAGCTTCATTTACAACTTCCACTGCCCAAATTTTCCTCCCATTTCCATTTTGCATTCAAATAGTGTTCTGGCTAAAATTGATATTTCTCAAAATACTTTTAATTTACAATGCAATTCAAGAGCTGGAAACCCAGTGCATAAAATCTGGCAATACAGGGAAATGTTAAGCAATCGTGACATCTGCACTTATTTACTGTTTTATTATGGACTCTCTAGTTCTTTTTACTCCAATGCTCTGAACTGAAATAATGGAAAGTTACTGTATTGTATAGCAATTTTGTTGTTAATTTAGTATGCAAATATTTCATATTGTTATTCAAACCCGAAGTGCTTTCATAAGCACAGAGGGTTTATACATTACTTAGCTGTAGTTTATTAGAAAATGAATGAAGTGTGTGACCAGAATTAAACTGTCTATTTCATTATTCTGTGTTGGCTCACTCAGATGTAGACTTGAACATCTGCTTCTGTATTTGAAGAGTATAAAATGGCCCATGCCTTGCCACGTGGTAAGATTGCGAAGCTCATGTCTGGAGAGGAGATGAACAATACAGAAAATCTTTATTCAGGATTTCAATTCTGACAAGCTTCTCAGCAGCTGTCGAGCATTTCCGGTCGTTATTGACATTTTTATTGCAACTTCCCAATGAATCTGTAGAGCTCTGAAGCTTTGATACATCTTCTTTACAGCATTTGGATAATAACTATTAGAAATAAAGAATGAAGGATAGGTGGGAGGACTACACAATATTTGCTTAGGAACTGGACTTCATCCTTATATAATGTTCTAAATAGGTACTCTGTGATAACATTAATGTCTAATTGGGTGACCGGCAAGAATTGATGAAATTGGACAAGGAGACAAGTAAACTGTTAAGATAGTTTTTATTTATTCTTATATTAAAGCTTTACCAGTGTTGTGGGCAGATGCATGCAGAGGTCACAACTGCCTTCTCATTGCAAGTGATCTCTGGGAAGACCTTAATGCAACCAACGCAATGTCAAGTAACCCATCAGGATTTGGGAGGAGACTCTGCTGCCTCTTAGAGATGGTAAAAGTCATAGAACCAAGAGATACAGTGAAGGAAGGTCATGTAATTGACACTTGATCAGTCTCAAATGAGAACGTTGGTGAGCCAGCCTTATAGACAATTCCATTGTCAACGTCCCATTGTGAGATACCTGGAGGCCAGGACAAGCAGTTGGGGGTATTGGGGACGTGACATCTTGTGAAAAATGATATTTGATAGATGACAAAAACTACAAATAATTATCCTTAGTAACAAATAGTTACAATAACAGGAAGATGGCTCTAGCGGGGATTTAAATAGATAGGTAGATAGATTGATAGATTAAACATAGATAGATAGATAGATAAATAGGTTAAACATATGCTCACATGGATAAGCACTGTAATTACAGTTGTGTAAATGACAATAAAGGACTAAGCAATGTTTGAAAGGTATGCAAGGAAAGGTATAAAAAGCTGTTTTATGTGATGACCAGTAGCAAAGACTCTGGAGATTAACTACTGAAGAAGAACCCCGAGTCAGAAACTGAAAAAATTCACAAAGATTGAACCCCAGCCAAGTTCATCAAGATTGAGTAGTATCTCAATATGCAGTAAGTAGTGAGCTTGGGAATTTGTGAAAGTAAATAACATGCTGTTTAACTAAAAGCATTGTCAAACTAGAGATAATGAGGCTCTTTTTTAAATAACGTAGTGAATCTTTGAGTTGCATGAATCAGTCGGAGTAGTTGTGTGGTAAAGTTATTTACTGGAGTGTTTTATCATGTGCTGATTTTAAATGGCAACAGAATGTGCCTCTCCACCACAGACAAGGGAAAGCTGCAGAAAAATTCCCTTGGAGGCAAGGGAAAACTCAGGTGGAGGGGGTGAGGGTTGGAAGTAAATATAACTACCTCTTAATTACTTCTAGTGTCTGTAGCCACCTCTCAAGTGTTCCAATGTCTTGACTAAGTTCTGTGCTACAGATTCCTTGCACAAAGGTGCAAGACATAGAGGCACTATGACCATCTAGGAAATGCACACTGATACTTCTACTGAGCAATGAGAAATAGATTTGGTAGAAGCTGGGATCAAAACATTGATATCACACTGAAGACCCCTTAATTTCTGTCTCTGAATTGCTGAGTTTACTTAAAACTTTGTGTTCATCGATAGACTCCTACACAGGTGATGATGTTATTAAATACATGATTGATCCTGAACCTCAACAAGGTGAACCACACACAGAAGTGTTTGGTCAATTTGCTGATGGGCACTATTCAATCCAGAATTAAAATGGCTAGAATCAACTCCTGCCCAAGCAAGGACCTGGGCCCACTGAAATTTGCCTATTGCCACAATAAATCTACAGTGGATGCAATCTCACTGGCTGTCCACTTGGCCTTGGATCACCTGGACAATAGCACTACCCATGTCAGACTGCTGTTTATTGATTACAACTCTGTTCAATACAATCACACTCTCAGTTCTAATCAACAAGCTCTCCAAATCCTGGGCCTCTGTACCTCCCTCTGCAAATGGATTGTTGGCTTTCTCACCTGGAGACCAGTCCGTACGGATCAGAAATAACATCTTGTCTGCGCTGACAATCAGCACTGGTGCACCTCAAGGATATCTGCTTAGCCCACTACTCTAGTCTTTCTACACCTATGACTGTATGGCTAGTTCAAATATCATCTATAACATTTGCTAAAGACACAATTATTGGCAGCAGAATTTCAGTGAAAAAAGCAAGCAATTTTAAGTTCCTGGGAATCAACATCTCTGAGGATCTATCCTGGGCCCAACATATTGATGAAATTGCAAAGAAGATATGATTGCTATATTTCATTAGGAGTTTGAGGAGAATTGGTACGTCACCAAGACTCTCTCAAATTTCTACAGACGTACCATGGAGAGCATTCTAACTGATTGTATCATCGTCTGGTATGGAGGGGCCACTGCACAAGATCAGAAAAAAGCTGCAGAAAGTTCTAAACTCAGCCAGCTCCATCATGGGCACTTACCACCCCTGCATCGAGGACACCTTCAACAGGTGATGCCTCAAAATGGCGGCATCCATCATTAAGAATCCCCATCACCCAGGATATGCCCTCTTTTCAATGTTACCATCAAGGAGGTGGTACAGGAGCCTGAAGACACACAATCACTGTTTCAGCAATAGCTTCTTCCCCTCCGCCATCAGATTTCTGAATGGATAATGAACCCATGAACGCTACCTCACCATTTTTCCCCTCTCTTTTTGCACAAATGATTGCTGGTATGACCTAAACAATGTACATAAAAGGCATGTGAGTATGTCTAATTTCTCAACTCCTGAATGTTGGGGATATAATAGCAGTTTTTTAAAACTTGAAAATAAACTGAATATTAATCGTACTGAAGAACGTACATCACATTTGAAATAAAAATCACAGTTAATAGTTTATAATTTTTTAAAAATACAATTTATATTATATTTAAATACTCAGAACTCCCCTCATATTTATCCATGTTTCCAAGACTTCTGTGCAAACACAACATCATTGGCCAATGCCATCAGATCCCAGCAGTGTTTCTGCTCAACTATGCTGCAAGTATTGAGCAGGAGTCCAGCTGGATGACATGGTTCATCATAGAACCAACATTACTCCAGGGTCTACTGGGGAAAGTAAGCCAGGAGGTTCTACCCCAAACTATGGGCATCAATCCATCTCCAATTGTCCACTGTCCTTCTGGCACAAGCTCTAACCTACATCATGTTTTTCCCTAATAGGGGAGTGGGATGCCTTTGCAAATATGTACATGGGTAACAGTGCTATCATGAAGGTTAGTCTGTGATACTAATGAACACAAGGAGACAGTGATAGAATATCCAGGACACCTGTCAGGAAGTAGGAAACTAAAGCAGAATAGCAAAATGAAGTTTTCTGGTGTTATTGTGGGCCAGAGGTGGCAGAAATGTCCAAATGGCATTGCGAGAAAGAATTAGCCACACACTCCTGCCTGTTTAAGTTGTGCTGCTCTTGTCCCAGTCAGATATTTAGCAAGGAAAACCCTGATTTCCAGTTTGTTACATTGTCAGACTGTAAGTGAATTATTTACATTTTTCCTACTACCTACTTGTAAATGCCTACTTTAAAGAAAAGGTAAAAATTATCACCAAAGGCTGTTTAAATTGAGTTGAAACAGAATACACTGTGCAGAATCGGGATCAATTTGAAATTCACAATCCACGGATGATGCAAAGGGTTTAGGAATAACCAATTCTCTTAAAAGCTAATACAGTAATATGTCACATGTTTGTATGAGATAAGACATCACTTTGCTTGCCGATTCTGTACCATTCCCAATCACATTCCTTCAGTTATTTCCCTGGAGTCTCTTCTCTCCCACTTGCTCATAAACTCCTCTTAATTCTCTTGCCACCCACAGCACAGAGTAGGGACAATTTAGTGTAGCTAATTAATCCACCAGTATAGCTTTGGAATGTGTGAGGGAAATCAGAGCACCCCAAAGAAAAGCCACACAATTATGCAAACTCCACATGGGCATGAATCGAACTGCTGTTGGTGTTACGCAGCTTTGCTGTGCTGTGCTGATAATACACAATAAGGAAAATCTGACAACAAAGAACAATACGGGAGGATGTAAAATAATTTCAGAAATGTACAGAATATAAAGAAGAACAGTGGAGTCTAGAAGAAGCTCAGAAGTATAGAGTCTACAGACTAGGAAAAAGAAGTTGCTCCTAAAAATATGCAGAATGTGCAGAATAAAGAATGGATGACCTAGTTTATATTGATTCAAGCTAATCACAGGTGTCCTGTTCAGAGCAAGCCCGGGAAACATGGACAAAGGTGAGGAAAGTGTTGATGAACACTTGGGATCTGCAGCACCTTTTTTTTATATGCTTCTTAACCAAATAACAGTCAAAGATTTGTTCCAGCTGTGCAAATTAACCTCCGATAATAAGTGTGCCAGACTGTTTTGGTAAAGGGTTCTTCAGGGGCATCCCTAACAACCAAAACCAACAATGCACAATACTGATTTAATGTCAGCCATTTTAAAACTCCATGCTCAAGTGGACTAAATAGCATCGATGATGCCCAAAACCAATACCACAAAATAAAAGGGATTATGAACTGCTTGCAGCTTACTTGCTGGAATACTTCTTTGCTTCTGGTACATTTACATGCATGTTGGAGTGGTCTTATAATTGGCTATAACGCTCAGAGGACTACAGAGCATCTTCAGTAGCCTGCTTCATACAAAAAGGTTTGGATTGGAACAAGTTGCACAGATAGCGTAGCAATCGTTCCCCTTGAAATTGAACTGATCAAGGAAGAACAAAGGCCATTCACTGAAGAACATTTCCACTCAGATTCTGGATATAATCGTTTTCTTAATTTAACCACCAAAAGCAATGCTTTAAGTGTTTACACTTTCTAGGCCATCCCCGTGGTTTGTTTGTCCACAAGTCAGAAAATGTTCAAACTCACCTCCAGTATTTTAATGAATGACATCAAAAGCACACAAGACTGATAAGAAGGAACTTAGAAGTGGAGAGAAGGAGGAACCTAGCTCTGCAATTTATAGGAAGGTACATATGTGTGTACAGAAATCAGACATGCTTTACAGACTGTACATGATGCATGTACATCATTCAAATGATTACAAATAAGAGAAAATCTGTAGATGCTTGATGGAGACAGCCGTGAGAAGCACGGAGGAACATCTGGAGAAACTCCTGAAATGTTCGGTTTGCTGCCGCTGCTACTGTGTAATCGAGAATCTCCGGAGGGGAAGGCCCCAAATCCTCAGCTTTGCCTGCTGCTGGCGGCCGGGGCTGGGGTAGAAGTGCTCGGCAGAGATGGTGCTCGGTGCTCGGTGTCAGAGGGATGGTCGGAGGCTCAAAGTTTTCGGAGGACTCAGAGTCAGACTGTGGTCGGGTGCTTCCAGGATGCTGCATCGGCAAGTTTGCAGCGCTGGAAGCTCATGGCAGGGAGAGTTTTCTTCCTTCTTCCGTCTGCGTGAGATGTGGGACTTTCGAGAGACCTTGAACATTTTTTTACCATGTCCATGGCCTGTTCTTCATCAAGTTACGGTATTGCTTGCACCCTTGAAACTATATGTTATAATTATGTGGTTTTTATCAGCTTTTCAGTCTTGGTCTGTCTTGTGTTTCTGTGATATCACACTGGAGGAATATTGTATCATTTCTTAATGCATGCATTACTAAATGACAATAAAAGAGGACTGTGTGTCCTCATAATCTATAATCTAATCTAAAAAAATCCAAGCAACAGACACAAAATGCTGGAGAAACTCAGCAGGCCAGGCATCATCTATGGAAAAGATTACAGTTGATGTTTCATGCCGAGACCTTCCAGCAGGACTGAAGAAGGGTCTCGACCTGAAACGTCGACTGTACTTTTTTCCATAGATGCTGCCTGGCCTGCTGAGTTCCTCCAGCATTTTGTATGTGTTGCTTTTATTCAAATGATTAGGTCAAGCATGGCACAATGCTGATTTAATGCCAGCCATTTGTAAATCCTGGCCCTAATACTTCCTTGTGTAATTGGATCCTCAATTTCCTCATTTGCCAACTCCAGTCAGTTTGGATTGGCAATAACATCCCTCCACAACCTCTATCAGCACAGGTGCACCACAGGTCTGTGAGCTTAGCCCCCTGTTCTACTCACTTTACACACTTGTGACTATGTGGCGAAGCACAGCTCCAATGACATATTTAAGTTTGCTGATGACACCACTGTTGTAAGCCAAATCAAAGGTGCTGACGAATCAGCACGTAGGAGGGAGATTGAAAATCTGGCTGAGTGGTGCCACAGCAACAACCTCTCACTCAATATCAGCAAGACCAAGGAACTGATGATTGACTTCAAGAAGAGAGGGAAAAAAGAGGTCTTTGAGCCAGTCCTCATCAGGGGTTCAGAGGGGGAGATGGTCAGCAACTTTAAATTCCTCAGTGTTATCATTTCAGAGGATCTTTCCTGGGTCCAGCTCACAAGTGCATTATGAAGAAAGCACAACAGTGACTCTGCTTCTTTAGAAGTTTTCAAAGGTTCATCCTGACATCTAAAACATAAACAAACTACTATAGATGTGTGTTGCAGTATAATGATTGGTTGCATCACAGCCTGGTATGGAAACACCAACGCCCTTGAATGGAAAATCCTACAATTAGTAGTGGATACGGTTCAGACCATCACAGGCAAAGCCCTCCCCTTTGAAAATATCTGCACAGAGTGCTGTCACAGGAAAGCAGCATCCATCATCAAGGACCTCCCCCCCCCCCCACCATCCAGGCCATGCTCCCTTAAGACCATAAGATATAGGAGCAGAGGTAGGCCATTCGGCCCAGTGTCTGCTCCGCGATTCAGTCATGGGCTGATCCAATTCTTCCAGTCATCCCCACTTCCCTGCCTTCTCCCCATACCCTTCGATGCCCTGGCTAATCAAGAACCTATCTACCTCTGCCTTAAATACACCCAATGACTTAGCCTCCACAGCCACTTGTGGCAACAAATTCTACAGATTTACCACCCTCTGACTACAGATCTACCACCCTCTGAAATTAATTTCTTTGTATCTCTGTTCTAAGTGGACGTCCTTCAATCCTGAAGTCGTGCCCTCTTGTCCTGGACACCCCTACCATGGGAAATAATTTTGCCATATCTAATCTGTTCAGGCCTTTTAACATTCGGAATGTTTGTGAGATTCCCCCTCATTCTCCTGAACTCCAGGGAATACAGTCCAAGAGCTGCCAGATGTTCCTCATACGGTAACCCTTTCATTCTTGGAATCATTCTCATAAATGGCTCTGAACTCTCTCCAATGTCAGTATATCCTTTCTAAAATAAGGAGGCCAAAACTACACACAATACTCCAAGTGTGGTCTTACGAGTGTCTTATAGAGTCTCAACATCACATCCCTGCTCTTATATTCTATACCTCTAGAAATGAATGCCAACATTACATTCACCTTCTTCACAACCGACTCAACCTGGAAGTTAACCTTTAGGGTATCCTGCACAAGGACTCCCAAGTCCCTTTGCATCTCTGCATTTTGAATTCTCTGCCCATCTAAATAATAGTCTGCCCATTTATTTCTTTCACCAAAGTGCATGTCCATACACTTTCCAACATTGTATTTCATTTGCCACTTCTTTGCCCATTTCCCTAAACTATCTAAGTCTCTCTGCAGGCTCTCTGTTTCCACACCACCCACTCCTCCACCTATCTTTGTATCATCGGCAAATTTAGCCACAAATCTATTAATTCCATCATCAAAATCATTGACATACATCGTAAAAAGCAGCAGTCCCAACCCTGACCACTATGGTAACCAACAGCCAGCCAGAATAGGATCCCTTTATTACCACTCTCTGTTTTCTGCTGATCAGCCAATGCTCCACCCATGCTAGTAACTTCCCTGTAATTCCATGGGCTCTTATCTTGCTAATCAGCCGCATGTGCGGTATTTTGTCAAAGGACTTCTGAAAATCCAAGTATACCATATCTACTGCATCCCCTTTGTCCACCCTGCTTGTAATTTCCTCAAAAAAAAAATTGCAGTAGGTTAGTCAGGCAGGATTTTCCTTTCAGGAAACCATGCTGGCTTTCGCCTATCTTGTCATGTGCCTCCAGGTACTCCATAATCTCACCCCTAACAATCAATTCCAACAACTTCCCAACCACTGATGTCAGGCTAACACGTCTATAATTTCCTTAATGCTGCCTCCCACCTGTATTAAATAGCGAAGTAACATTTGCAATTTTGCAGTCATCCAATACAATGCCAGAATCTATCGATTCTTGAAAGATCATTGTTAATGTCTCCGCAATCTCTCCAGCGACTTTCTTCTGAACCCCAGGGTGCATCCCATCAGATCCAGGAGGTTTATCCACCCTCAGACCATTAAGCTTCCTTAGCACCTTCGCAGTCGTAATTTTCACTGCACAAACTTAACTTCCCTGGCACGCTTGAACATCTGGTATACTGCAGATGTATTCCACTGTGAAGACCGATACAAAATATGCATTCAGTTTCTCTGCCATCTCTGCGGGTCTCATTACAATACCTCCAGCGTCATTTTCTATTGGTCCTATATCTACCGACTACTCTCTTCTACCCATTATACACTTAACAAAGCTTTTAGTATCTTCTTTAATATTAGTCACCAACTTCCTTTCATAATTCACCTTTTCCTTCCTAATGACCTTCTTAGTTTCCTTCTGCAAGTTTTTAAAAAGCTTCCCAATCCTCGATCTTCCTACGAGCTTTGGTTTCCTTGTATGCCCTCTCTTTTGCTTTTACTTTGGCTCTGACTTCACTTGTCACTCATAGTGTCATTCTTCCACTCGAAAATGTCTTACTTGGAATACATCTGCCTTGCACTTCCCTCATTTTTCGCAGAAACTCCAGCCATTGCCTGTCTGTTGTCCTTCCTGCCAGTGCCCCTTTCCAGTCAACTTTGGCCAGTTCCCCTCTCATGCCATTGTCATTTCCTTTATTCCAATGAAATACTGACACATTGAAATTTGAGAAGGAGAAATTAAATTCCAAAGTGAACTCTATCATACTGTGATCACTGTATAAAAATACTCAACTCACCAACAGATTTACTTGCTCAAAGATTCTACACACCACAACCCAAATGCTTGCTTTTGTCACTCCCATAAGGAGCTTAATGAAAAAGTTATACATCAACCAAACTGGTGGGATGTTAATTAAATGTGTTGTGGACTGAGAAAAAGCAAGGAAGGACAGAAGGGTGGCATTATGACATTAAGGCGTAAATTTTGGAAACTATCCTGGGACTTTGGTCAGAAAGAAAATAATGTAGAATCAGGTAACTACTCTGAATAGAAAATTAAAGCTGAGTACCTTGGCAGCAAGGAAGATTAGTTAACACAAACATAAATACAGAGAGTGTGAAAAGCAGGATTGAAACATCTGAAGTGACATAGCTGACATGAGTTTAATATTGTTGGCAATGTTTCGCTGCAATCATCAGGAAGCTACCAGAGCCTCAGGGCCCACACCAGCAGGTTCAGAAACCGTTATTACCTCTCAGCCATCAGGCTCTTGAACCAGAGGGGTTAACTCCACTCCGCTTGCCCCATCACTGAACTGTTCCCACAATTTATAGACTCACTTAAGGACTCTTTATCTCATGTTCTCAGTATTTATCATTATTTTGTTCGTTTTTTTGGTATTTACACAGCTTGTCTTTTGCACATTGATTGTTTGTTTGTCCTGTTGGGTGCAGTCTTTCATTGATTCTATTATGTTTCTTGGATGTACTGTGTATGCCCGCAAGAAAACAAATCTCAGGGTTGTACTTTGATGATAAATTTACTTCGTACGTTGAACTTCTGAATTTCACAGTATTATAATAGTACATTCATATTTGTTGGGTGTCCGTAAGTCCAGGAATGGCCTGTATTGTGGAGGTTGTGACTGAAATCTACCTACTGCTGGAACATAAGTGTAAATTCAAAATAGGGCAAGGACAACATTGCCTGTAACTGTAGAGATGAGAGTAACTCAATCTATGTCTTTCTGGTTCCTTTCATGCTGCTTTTCCAGATATGCAAGATCCTGCATTTTACAGAACACATGCATTAGAGCATACTCTAGTTTTTTATTGGAAATTTGGTAGCTGCATTACATACACCTTAAGAGAAACAATTAAATGTTACGACTCTGTGAAGCTCCTCAGAGCTTTTTCCCATCTGAACTGCCTTGCTTCATGATAACTCATGCATATTCATCAAGTGAAGGAAATTCCACTCTCTCAGCATGTTCCAGGCCTTTACAGATGCTCATTGCTCTGACAGTAATCATGCTTGCTTTAGCCCTTGTCAGTTCTTTTCTGGGGCTGCCTTTGATCTACTGTGGAGCAATAAGAATTATCAACTGATAACATGACCTCACAACTCCTCAATGGCATTCATTCAAACAACAGGTCATGTATTCCCAGAGAACATTACACCATTCCTCTGCTTGGATAATTCTGTATGAATTTTGCAATACTCCGCTGAGTGGATATCAAATGTTTGTGGTAGTATGCCCCATGATGTAGAACCTGGCCATTATTAACTTGGCACCAGCTATCAAGAAAGAAGCAGAGATCTGCCAGTATGAGAATCAGGTGCAACCAAATATATATTATACACATGGTCTTTCTACTTGAGTGACAGATCAGGAAATAATTAAGAACAAATGTCAGTAATCACACCATGAAATCCCAGTGACCGAGAATGACCTTCAACTTTCAGATATCAAATAACATACTATAGTAAAATACATAAAGCATGACAGTAAACAAATCAAGCCATTCCTTTAGAATATGCAATGGATGGTCAACTCCATCTGCGAAGCTGGAGTTGACAAAACTCTGCAAAATCTCCATCAGAACCTACAAGGAGTCCATTCCAACAATGGTGACTTCCTTTGCTTTCCAAACTATTTCCATGAAATATTTGAAAGCCGCAGTAAAGTCAGATTTCTGCTGTTCTTGCCTTGGATATTATTATCTAAAGGAGTTCCATGGTATCACAAGAGTCCATCAATTTTTCTCTATAATATTCACAAGTTTTCTGAAGCACAGTGACAGGACATTAACAGTGGTCACATAAGCATAAACCTACTTACTGCCTCCAGAATGCGAGAAGTTCTCCCATCCTAAGCACTTCTTCAGTGCCCTTCCTGCTGACTGCTGCATCCTGGTCTGAAATAGTGCAGTTCAATTTAGCGACTGAACTCCCTTCCTCTGGCAGCTCATTCCAGGTGCTCACTACCTTCTGTGTAAAGAAATTATCTCTTGGGTCTCTTAAATCTCTCCCCTCTTATCTTGCATATGCGACCTCTAGTTTTGGTCTCCCAACCCCGGGGAAAAGACCATTATCATCTTATCAATCCCCCTCATGATTTTATGAATGTCTGCAAGGTGCCCCCCTCATTCTGTACTCCAGAAAAGAAAGATCCAACCTCTCCCTATAACGCAGGCACTGTAGTCCAGACAGCATCTTCTGTACCCTCTCCATCTCAACATGTATATGAAGGATGTAAGTACTAAAGTCAATTCAATTCAACGTCTTTCCAATGTATTCCATTTCATCTCTGTTTCACTCCTTTTCTCTGAGGAACAATGTGTGAATGATGACCATTGGGTGATGTGTCTCTTCTACGATAAATGTGTGAAGAAGAGTACAGCAGAGTAATATCAAGTTTGCATGTTGCATAGTGGAAACCTTTAGTAAATAGGAAGGCAGAGAATTCAACAGTGAGACAATTTGGTTTGGAGAATAGAACATGGAACAATACAAGCACTTTGGCCCTTGATGTTGTCCAGACCTATAGAAACCTACTTCACAATCAATCTCACCCTTCCTTCTTACACAACCCATGACATTCCATTTTTTTTTAATATCCATGTGCCCAAGAATCTTTAAAAGTTCCTATTGTTCAGCGTCTCCCAGCACCCACAGCAGTTCAGTCCAGGCACTTAACACTGTGTGAAAAAAACATACCTCTGACATTCCCCCGAACTTTTCCTCCACTTGCCTTAAACCGATGTTCTCTGGTTTTGGCTATTGCTGCCCTAGGGAAAAGGGGCTGGGTGTTGAGTCTACCTATGCCTCTCATAATCTTATACACCTCTATCACATCACCTCTCATCCTCCTTCACTTCAAAGAAAAACACCCGAGCTTGCTCAATCTTTTCCTCATAAGTCATGTTATTTAATCCAGGCAGTACCTCTGCACCCGCTCTAAAGCACCCTCCTTAGTGAGGATATTCCATTTGAAGATTCTACTCTCCATGGTAATTTGTTTGAGATGGCTAAACTTGTTCCTGCACTGCAAGATATTCCAGGACCAGACACTGTGCCATTGACCTTCACTTCTACTTTATCCAATAACCTCTGAGAATCTGTTTTGAAGGTTTCTAGCCCTCAGCAGATACGTTGCAACCTATACATGTCTTCCATCATGACACCCAGTAAAGTGTTTGAAAACATTGGTCCACACTTGGATGGCAGCAACCATGCAAAACAGGAGGAACTATGGATTAACTGGGATACAAACTTCTGAATGAATATAGGTTTAAGATAGTTGTGTGTTGTAATCCTAATGCTTGCGTTCGTGAGTTAAGTAATTTCTAAAATGGCACTACTCAGGATATAGGAGCAAATACTCAGGGACACACCAATGTTGAGTGAAAACACTTTAGAAGAGGCTTTATGGGGAAAGGCCACATTACAAGGTCCTGCCACCACTGGACATGGATGGGCCTGTGCAAGAACATCTGCAACATTTGATGACTGCATTGTTTAAGTAGTAAAAATGACTGTGTTGACTCATTCTAACAGAATAAATTGATCGCACAATAAATGTAGAGAAAGGCATTCCCTTGCTGTATTTATTGTAAGTATATTTTTGAAACATAAAATCTCAAAAGTAAAAACATGCTGGAAATCTGAAATAAAAATAGAAAATGCTGCAGTCAGCAGGTCAGGCAGCATCTATTTAAGACTCAAGATTGTTTAATGTAATTTTTTGTACACAAGTGTAAGGGGATCAAAATAATTGTTACTCCAGATCCGAACAGCCCAAAAAAAAAACACCATTGATAAAGTATTTTAGTCTGAAGGACATTCCAAGTTTCTGCCCAACCTTCTGGATGCTTTAACATTTTGTTTTAAACCAAATTCCTCCCCCAACTATCCATCTACTGAACTTCACCTCTGGATTACATTTTTTTAGCTGTGTGAATAAGATTCGGGCAACCTATAAATTACAGCCACTCAAGAAAACGTTACTTCGATAAGCACACAGTATAGTTAGTATAGCTGCAATTTCAATGGGCTGTTCTAATTACTCAAAGCTTGACTTGTTGACTAGTATTTGAAAAACACCTCAGACATGAGCCTTTTATCCTTCTTTGTTTATTAACAAAATGGTAGGCAGAAGTACAGTTTGTCAATTTTAATGTTTTTTTAATACCTGGATTAAATTTTTGATTATCTGCTAAAATCACAGGTAGGATAAGTAAAAACATTATCAAGCAATAATACTCTCAACACTTAACAATAAATGAAGAGCATATCCTCAAGTTCTGATCATCAAATCGCTTGTCATGGTCCAGTCCATAAAGTCCATATTCAGGTTCATGGTTCGGTCCATCGACCCTTGCTCCAGGTTTTCCTGTCTACCCTGTTTCTGGCTTGTTGAGCTCTAATTGAGTCAGCTGATGCTAGTTGGGGCTGGCTACATAAATACCTTCAGAAACCAGGGTGTGGCTGCTGGATTGTTCTTGTCCTTACTCCTTGTTTGCTTTCCTCTGCCTTCTGTTTCCTCACCTGAAGCCCTGCCTTGTCTTGCCAGTAACTCTCGCCTCTCCTGAAGTTCTCATCTCGCCTTGCCTTGCCTGAAATCTGGCCTTGTCTTGCTGGTAACTCTCGCCTAATCTCGCCTGCAGTCTTGTCCTGGAGCCACCCTGTACCTAGCTCCCTTCCTGTCCCTTGCCTCCGTCGGGTAAGCCAGGCCGTCTCGCCGTTACCTGCGGTTGGTTCTGTCCCTTCCTGTCCCATGCCTCTGTCGGGTGGTGATCCGCGCCCTGCCCAGGAGTACCGTGCCCGGCCCAGGTGAACCGTGCCCTGCCCCAGAGGAGCCTGCCTAGCCTCAAGCCTGAAGACTCCAGCCTCGCCTCACCTCGCCTCAAGTCTCCTGCCTCCAGCCTCGCCTCGCCTCAAGTCTCCTGCCTCCAGCCTCGCCTCGCCTCAAGTCTCCTGCCTCCGGCCTCCAACCTCGCCTCAAGCCTGAAGACTCCAGCCTCCTGCCTAGCCTGAAGCCTGAAGACTCCAGCCTCCTGCCTAGCCTGAAGCCTGAAGACTCCAGCCTCCTGCCTAGCCTGAAGCCTGAAGACTCCAGCCTCCTGCCCAGCCTCTGGCCTGAAGACTCCAGCCTCCTGCCCAGCCTCTGGCCTGAAGACTCCAGCCTCCTGCCCAGCCTCTGGCCTGAAGACTCCAGCCTCCTGCCCAGCCTCTGGCCTGAAGACTCCAGCCTCCTGCCCAGCCTCTGGCCTGAAGACTCCAGCCTCCTGCCCAGCCTCTGGCCTGAAGACTCCAGCCTCCTGCCCAGCCTCTGGCCTGAAGACTCCAGCCTCCTGCCCAGCCTCTGGCCTGAAGACTCCAGCCTCCTGCCCAGCCTCTGGCCTGAAGACTCCAGCCTCCTGCCCAGCCTCTGGCCTGAAGACTCCAGCCTCCTGCCCAGCCTCTGGCCTCTAGCCTCTTGCCAAGCCAAGCCAAGTTTCTAGCCTCTAGCCTCTTGCCAAGCCAAGCCAAGTTTCTAGCCTCTAGCCTCCTGCCAAGCCTCGCCTCTAGCCTGAAGCCTGAAGACTCCAGCCTCCTGCCTCCTGCCAAGCCTCACCTCTAGCCTGAAGCCTGAAGACTCCAGCCTCGTCCTGCCTGCCTGCCAAGCCTCGTCCTTGCCGGGTTCTGGGGCCCGAGCCAGAGGCAAGACCCAGGTACTGGGTCCTCGTCCAGTCTCTGGCTTGGAGTCCAAGCCCGGGCTCCTAGCTCTTTTGTCCAGTCCTGTTCCAGGTTCCTGGTTTTCATGTCCATGTCATTGCCATTGCCCTGTATCCTAGTCCTGTCCCTAGTACTTCAGTGTCTGTGTCTTGCACTTGGGTCCTTTCCCAGCCTTCGTATGACAGAACGATCCAGCCAGCCATGGACCCAGTGACACAGACACTGTTGTCTTCCTCTTGCCACCCGGGGTTCCTTTCTGTTACATACTCTCCCACCCGCCCGGGTCGTCCATAGTCTGGATACCCTGTTTGGTTGCCAGGAGACTCCCGTAGAGGCGGGGGGGGGGCGCGCGGGGTACTGTCACGGTCCGGTCCGTAAAGTCCGTATTCCAGTTAATGGTCTGGTCCATCGACCCTCGCTCCAGGTTTTCCTGACTACCCTGTTTCTGGCTTGTTGAGCTCTAATTGAGGCAGCTGATGCTCGTTGGGGCTGGCTGCATAAATACCTTCAAAGACCAGGGTGTGGCTGCTGGATTGTTCTTGTCCTTACTCCTTGTTTGCTTTCCTCTGCCTTCTGTTTCCTCACCTGAAGCCCTGCCTTGTCTTGCTGGTAACTCTCGCCTAATCTTGCCTGCAGTCTTGTCCTGGAGCCACCCTGTACCTAGCTCCCTTCTTGTCCCTTGCCTCCGTCGGGTAAGCCAGGCCGTCTTGCCAATACCTGTGGTTGGTTCTGTCCCTTCCTGACCCATGCCTCCGTCGGGTGGTGATCCGCGCCCTGCTCAGGAGTACTGCGCTCTGCCCTGGAGGAACCTGCCTAGCCTCAAGCCTGAAGACTCCACCCTCGTCTCGCCTCGTCTCCTGCCTCCGGCCTCCACCCTCGCCTCGCCTCAAGTCTCCTGCCTCCGGCCTCCACCCTCGCCTCGCCTCAAGTCTCCTGCCTCCGGCCTCCACCCTCGCCTCGCCTCAAGTCTCCTGCCTCCGGCCTCCACCCTCGCCTCGCCTCAAGTCTCCTGCCTCCGTCCTCCACCCTCGCCTCGCCTCGCCTCAAGTCTCTTGCCTCCTGCCTCCAGCCTCGCCTCGCCTCAAGTCTCCAGCTTCTAGCCTCCAGCTTCTAGCCTCCAGCTTCCAGCCTCCAGCCTCGCCGCGCCTCAAGACTCCAGCCTCCTGCCTAGCCTCAAGCCTGAAGACTCCAGCCTCCTGCCTCCTGCCAAGCCTCGTCCTTGCCTAGTTCTGGGGTCTGAGCCAGAGGCAAGACCCAGGTACTGGGTCCTTGTCCAGTCTCTGGCTCGGAGTCCATCCTGCCTCCTGCCAAGCCTTGCCTCTAGCCTCAAGCCTGAAGACTGCAGCCTCCTCCCTCCTACCAAGTCTCACCTCTAGCCCCAAGCCTGAAGACTCCAGCCTCATCCTGCCTGCCTGCCAAGCCTCATCCTTGCCAGGTTCTGGGGCCCAAGCTAGAGGTAAGACCCAGGTACTGGGTCCTTGTCCAGTCTCTAGCTCGGAGTCCAAGCCCGGGCTCCTAGCTCTTTTGTCTAGTCCTGTTCCAGGTTCCTGGTTTTCCTGTCCATGTCCTTGCCATTGCCCTGTATCCTAGTCCTGTCCCTAGTACTTCAGTGTCTGTGTCTTGCACTTGGGTCCATTCCCAGCCACCCCTGTATGACATCGCTAAGTCAGAATAGATTTTCCCAATGTTTCCTACAAAAGGATGCAGCTTAGATAATAATAAGCATCTCCAAAAGCACAAATCATGGATTAAGCTAAGCAGCACCTAATGGCGTCAGATTCAGAATCAGGTTTAACATCACTGGCAAATGTTATGAAATTTGTTGTTTTGCAGCAGTAGTACATTGCAATATATAATAATAAAAACTATAAATTACTATATATATTAAATATGTAGTGCAAAAAGAGAGGAAAAAATACTTAGGTAGTATCCATTCAGAAATCTGATGATCTCGGGGAAGTAGCTGTTCCTGAAATGTTCAGCGTGTGTCCTCAGAGTCCTGTACCTCCTCTTTGATGGTAGCATTGAGAAGAAGACATGTCCTGGATGATGTGGGTGCTTAATGATGGTTGCTGCATTTTGAGGCATCACCTGTTGAAGGGGTCCTCGATGCTGAGGTGGTAAGTGTCTATGATGGAGCTGGCTGAGTTGACAAATTTCTGCAGCTTTTTCCGGTCCTGTACGGTGGCCCCTCCATACCAGTTGGTGCTGCAACCAGTTAGAATGCTGTCTGCCGTACAATTATAGACATTTGAGAGTGTCTTTGGTGATGTACCAATTCTTTTCAAACTCCTAATACAATATAGCCACTGTTGTGCCTTCTTGTAATTGCACAGGATAGATCCTCAGAGATATTGACACCCAGTAACTTGAAACTGCTCATCCTTTCCAATTCTGAGCCATTCATGATGACTGGTATGCACACCCTCAACATCCCCTTCCTGAGCTCCACAATCAATTCCTTGGTCTTAGTGATGCATGGTTGCTCCAGCTGCCGCACAAGGCTGGGTTTGCACCATCCCACGAAAAGAAGAATTCAATATTCTTAAAACAGATCATTGTATCACAAGATTAGCAGCAGCAACAGTTTCTAGAATAGTTTTGCTTAGAGCTGATTGATGTACCTAAAGGACCATTTACCAACAGCATCCAGAATAAATACAAGTTGAAGGAAATTTCATAATCAATGGGAGGTTCAAAGTTCAAAGTAATTTTATTATCAAAGTACATGTATGTCACCAGAAAATTCTGAGATTCATTTTCTTGAAGGCAATCACAGTATACACAAGAGAAGGGAATCAATGAATGACCACAACCAACAGCACAGAGAACACCTAATGTGTAAAAAGTAGTAGTAGTAGTAATAATAATAATAACAAGCAAGCAATAAATATCGCAAATATGAGATGAAGAGTCCTTGAAGGCAAGTCCATAGGTTGTGGGAACAGTTCAGTAATGGGCCAAGTGAACTTGAGTGATGTTATCTCCTCTTGTTCAAGAGATTGACGTTTGAGAGGTAATAACTGTTCCTGATCTTGGCGTTGTGGGTCTGAGGCACGTGTACCTTTTTCATGATGGCAACAGCAAGAAGAGAGCATGGTTTGGATGGTGGGGGTCCTTGATGATGGATGCAGCTTTCCTATGGCAGTTCTCCATGTAGATGTGCTCAATGGTGGGGAGAAATTTACCCGTGGATCCACTACTTTTTGTAGTATTTTCTGTTCAAGGGCACTGGTTTACTATACTATACTATACTAGTTTGGGATGCAACCAGTCAATATACTCTCCACTACACATCTGCAGAAGTTTGTCAAAGTTTTAAATGACATGATAAAATCTTCACAGACTTCTAAGAAAGTAGAGGTGCTGCTGTGCTCTCTTCATAATGGTCCATACATGCTGGACCCAGGAATGATCCTCTGAAATGATAACACCAAGGAAATTAAAATTGCCAAGCCTCTCCACTTCTGATCCCCCGATGCAAACTGGCTCATGGACCTCCGGTTTCTTCCTCCTGAAGTCAATAATCATCTCCTTGGTCTTGCTGACATTGAGTGAGAGGTTGTTGCTGTGGCACCACTCAGCCAGATTTTCAATCTCCCTCCTAAATGCTGATTTGTCACCACCTTTCACTCAGCAAACGACAATGGTGTCATCGGCAAACAAGTACAAGTATCCCCCACTTTTCGAAAGTTCGCTTTACGCCATTTCACTTTTACGAAAGACCTACATTAGTAACTGTTTTCGCTAACCAAAAGAAATCCGAAGAGGATTTCCGCTTTTACAAAAAAAGGCGAAAAGTGAAAATAGCCTTCAGCATTTGTTTTGCAGTGAGCCGTTATAGAGGCAGCGTGCACCCCGAGCAGCGAGAGTGGTGCCGCCAAGCCCCTTCCCCAGGAACTACACCCAGCACCTCAGCACCAAGCCGCCATAGCTTTGAACTGTGTCTGTGAGCATCTCTGCTTTATCTCGATTTATTTTGTGTATCCGTTAGCAAGGTGTGTCCTAAGGTATCAGAAAAGCCCAAGAGAGCTCGTAAGGGTGTTATGCTTAGCATAAAACTGGACGTAATTAAGCGTTTCAATCGTGGTGAACGACATAAAGTCATTGTACGTGTGTTGAGCTTGTCTGCGTCCACTGTACATACATTATTTCTGCTTCATATAGGCTGTGTATTTATCACATCATTCCTGCTTTAATGTTATTTTAGGTTTTATGTGTCATTTGGTATGTTATTTTTTGGGTCTAGGAATGCTCCAAAATTTTTCCCATATAAATTAATGGTAATTGCTTCTTCGTTTTACGCCATTTTGGCTTATGAAAGGTTTTATAGAAATGTTCTACTTTCGGATAGCAGGGAAAACCTGTATGGCATTGTGACTGTGAGTAGAGCAGGGGGCTCAGCACAAGCCTTGTGGTGCATCTCTGCTGATAGTGATTGTGGAGATGTTGCTGCCAGTCTGAACTGACTGGGGTCTGCAAGTGAGATAAACGAGGATCCAGTTGCACAAGGAGGTATTGACGCCAAGATCTTGAGACTTATTAATTAGTTTTGAGGGGAGTATTGAGTTTCCCATTGCATACAATGTCAAGAAATCATAGTGCCGTTGTTAGTCTTCTGAGAATAAGGTGGATAATTTGTAAAATGACTTCCATTACATACATTGAAATTTAGAACATTTCTAATTAGTTTACACTTGCAATTACTACCTAAACACTACTGACCATCACCAAGAAATACTTGCAAATCACTTTTCTCCCTTGTTTACAAGGACCTGTATGACTTCTGCCCATGAGTACACTGCTGGGATTCTAGTGCAGTACAAGAGTAGTAAAGAACTGGATAAAAGTTTGGCCGTAGCTATGTACAATTTGCCAGAAAACAAAAAACAATATCTCCGTTCAAAAAAAAAGTGGATAAAGCTCAAGGTCTGTAGCTGAGCCATGGAAGAGATTTTCTCTGTTTCGTTATACTGTACTGCACTGAATCTCAGCAAAATATCTGTGCTTAAAATATTCTTTGGAGTTTTCACATGTAATGGATGAATCCTATCACTTACAAAGTTTCTTCATTTGTGTTCTAGGCAAAATTTGACTTAAAAGAAAAGCTACTGCCATTTACAACATTTAAAGGCTAATGGGCAATTCTAACAATCATCATCATCATCAGGTTCCATGCCCAGTTTGAGCTTTGATTGCCATGGCCCACACACTCCTGTTTTGGGTCAAGTGGATCAATTCATTGGTATTCTTTTCCAGTTCTCTGGCTGCTGTCTCCATCATCATTTGTCTTTGCCTTCCTCTTGCTTTCTTCCCTTCAATCTTTCCCATAGTTACCGTGTATTCTAACTCCTCTTTCCTAATCGCATGTCCAATGAAGTCATGTTGCTTTTTCATGATCTCGTACATTATTTCTCTTTTTGTGCTTGCTCTGTTCATGACATCCTCATTAGATATTCGTTTCATCCATGATATTCTTTGCATCCTCCTCAAAAACCGCATCTCTGCTGCTACAATTCATTTCCTCATGTTACTAGATATTGTCCAACATTCTGAGCCATATAACGTAACTGGATAAACGTAACATTTCACTACTCTGAGGCGGGTTGTCATGCCTAGTTTAGTGTTGGTCAGTATACTCTTCATTCTCGTAAAGGTGTCTTTTGCCATCCCTATTCTTCTTTTGATGTCCAAGTTGTACCTGCCATCTGATGTCACCCAGCTTCCTAAGTAGCAAAAGTTCTGTACTTGTTTTATGTCTTCCCCGTTTATTCTCAGCCTGCAGATAGGATTCTCCTTCTTTCTGGATATCACCATACATTCTGTCTTTTAGCAATTGACCCATGTTTGCAATTTCTTCAACAATTATATCAAGTGTACTGGGAAATCTGTACTGGGAACAAACTGCCACTGTAAGAATAGATGGAGAAGTGAGTCAGTTTACGAAAATCAAGAGAGGTGCTAGACAAGGGTGTGTTTTCTCCCCTGATTTATTTAATGTGTACAGTGAAACAATATTACAAAAAATAAGAGACATCTTAGGAATCAAAGTTGGTGGTGAAAACATCAATAATTTCAGATATGCAGATGACACTGTGTTAATTGCAAGTACGGAGGAAGAACTACAAAACTTAATTGATATAATTCTGACAATAGAGAATGCTAAACTGCTGGAGCAAAACAATTTGGACTTTGCAATTTGCAGTCTGCAAGTAGATGGCAACTGACTAGCTGAAAGTTGCAACAGAAATTGTTATGAAAAAGGTTTAACCCAGACCTTTATGCTAAACTATTGTCTGTTTATCAAGCTGTTGAAACAGATATCCATTTTTCATACAGTCTCAGAGCAATTTTTGAGTGTAGCAAATTTACTGACTTCTCAGCCACCAATCTGCAAATCTGAATGTAAAATATAGATTTAATTTAAATGAACAATAGGTTCTTAAAAGCTGTGAATCACAGACCAGACAATGCTGATTAAAATTCATTTAGATGTCTGTGGTGTGGGTGCAAATCAGGAGGTGTGAAGTATGAAGAAAGCATTGTAAATATGGAATTGTCCTTTGACGTTTAGCACATCAAATATCGAGCCCCACATTGGGCCAGTGAGACCTTTAGACCAAAAGTGTCTCCATATGAATCCACTGTATCTTGTTTTGTCAAATAAAGAAGCTGCTTTATAACTACCAGTATTTTTCTCCAGTGATTTCATTCACGCGACGCATAGCACTTTGTAAATGCACATCAGCTGTTCATAAGTTTTGCTAAATTGCTGTGACATTTTGAAGATGGCAAATGCGAAATTTTCTTAGAAATTAAAACTTTTTGAAAGGCAATCACTTCTTCTCATCCATATGTCCGACACTCAAATGAACTGCAAGTGAATTGGCAGTGAAATGGAAAGTTCATCACAAGATAAAATTTCAGGAATACTTGGAATTGTCTTTGCAGCAGATGCAAGCCAGTGACTGTCTGCTTCAGTATAAAACCCAAGCAAAACTTTGAGAAAGCAACCCATGTTTCAAAGTGCACAAATGCACTTGACTTTTGACAGGCTAGACAAAGCACGGAGTTAGGTCTTCAGACACCCCGAGCACTCCATTGTCAGCAACATCCTCTCACAGCCAGGAGACTGTGGTCTCAACCCAATTCCAAACATCTGTGCACAAAAGTCCAGAATTCCCACATTGTGTCAATCTGTTTTCATTCATCACATACTCACCCACCTGCAACATAGTTTCTTAACGTACATTCTCAAATGACAACTTTGTTGGAGAATTTGTTCCCTTTCTACTCTTTGGAGAGGACTTGCAGGGCTTGCTGGCCATAACTGATATCATATTGCAAGATCAGAAAAGATACAGAACTTCATTGACAGCCAGCTTAATCATGACCCTAGCTTAACTGGCTTTGAATACTTAGGACATTCAAAAGCCACCAAAAAATAATATTATCAAAATTATTAATCTTATTAAAATTTGAAATACTAAATGCAATTAAGAACATACACTTCAAAAGGTACTCCATCAAGCATTTCAAACAATCTGAGATGAAATCTGTTTTCTCGATGTCAGTCACACAGTCATTGGATTGCTACTGGATCATTTTCTTCACCTGGATACATACAAAACTAAAGCATACAAGGCATCCATGCATGTTCTTTGATATTTCTGTGTCTTTAAGTATGATGCCCAAATACTCAGTAGTGTTAATGTTTTTAGACATCTAAGACACTTGAAGATTATATATACAATGTTAAATTTTATTTAAGAACCACAAATTAAAAGAGGCACAACTTAATGCTCACAGCGAATGGAAATCATAGGGAAATGGGTAGATACCATTCAATAAAGAGCTGAACATTAAAATTTGTTAAGCAAGACAACTGCAGGTCAGAACACTGGTTTTGAAATCCAATTAATTACAAACATGATTGCAATATGCAAAAAGCCAAGTTTCTGCAGAAACTGCACATTCATTAGAGATTAAAATGGAACAATTAGCATTACCTGATTGGAACACTGCTTGAAAGTCAGTTAAATAGACAATTCCTCAATAACCAAGACAAATCCATGATCGAGATCACAATGTTGACAAATGAATCAATTGATCAAGTGAGTATTCTGACTTTACCAATGAGATTACCATTTTGTTTCCATTTATATTTTACAGACTGTTCTATCCACAGAGGCAGATGCAATGTAACATCAGTGATGCAAGAGGTATTGATACATTGCACATTTGCAGCAACTAAGGTGATTGATGTTTTGAAAGAATTATTTTCATCAAGTGAGACAGCGAGCAGAATTAGATTTAATAACTTAATATTCCTTAAACAAATTAATATTGTGCAGGGCAGATTTTACAGAAAATTCTCAGTGATATCTAACCCGAAAATTATTTTTCCTCAGGAATTAAAAAAAATGCATCCTTTAAATGTTACTATGTCCCTCCTACAGTGCCTAATTAAAAAAACAATTTTGTTCATTCAAATGTCAGAAACCCATTAATTTCTAACGTGAATTTAACTGTCTGACACACGAAGCAACAGGATGTATCAGAACAATAACGACTAGAAATGACTGGAAAATTACTCTCAGCATCTGTATAATGATATCCTGCAACTGAGTTATCAAAGCAATTATATTTTTATTTCACAGAATATCTTAGGAATGTCAGTTAAAAAGGAAACCCAAATTGGACATTAAAAGAAATAGCAGAGGTATATTAGGTATTTGGAATCACTTTGAAGTCAGTGCCACAGTGAGGTCAAACTGAAATAAGCAGAATGCAAAATGTCAGCTCTATTTTTTCATTTCCTTCTACAGTGAAGGAAAGAACAGAAATTCACTGTTACCCACTGCTCTTAACATTGAAATGTTCTCAGGAGTCTCAAAAAATGCAACGCTAAATAAAATTAATACCTAGTATATCGGGAGATACTAGAACAGATGTCCAAAAGCTTAGTTCAATTGGAAGGTTTAACAGAGCATCATTATATAAAAGAGAAATGGCAACACTTCAACTGACTACCTCACTTGCAGAACCCAGTCAGTTTGGATTGACAACAACATCTCCTCCATGATCTCCATCGGCACAGGTTCACTACAAGGCTGTGTGTTTAGCTTCCTGCTCTACTCGCTTTACACTTATGACAGTGTGGCTAAGTACAGCTCCAATGCCATATTCAACTTTGCTGATGCCACCCTTGTCGTAGGCCAAATTAAATGTGGCAATGAATCAGCATATAGGAGAGAGACTGAAAATCTGGCTGAGTGGTGCTACAACAACCTCTAACTCAATGTCAGCAAGCCCAAGGAGATGATTATTGACTTCAGGAGAGGGAAACCAGAGATCCATGAGCCAGGCCTCATTGGTGGATCAGAGCTGGAGAGGGTCAGCAACTTTAAATTATTATTTTAGAGGACCTATCCTGAGCCCAGCATGGGTGTGCAATTACGAAGAAAGCACAGCAGTGCCTCTACTTCCTTAGGAGTTTGCAAAGATTCTGCATGACATTTAAAGCTTTGACAAACTTCTATAGATGTGTGGTGGAGAGTATACTGACTGGCTGCATCACAGCCTAGTGCAGAAACACCAATGCCCTTGAATGGAAAATTCTACAAAAAGTAGTGGATATGGCGCAGTGCATCATGGTTAAAGGGGTGCCCACTGTTGCGCACACCTACACAAAACGTTATCGCTAGAAAGCAGCATCCATCATCAGCGATCCCCACCATCCAGGACATGCTCCATTCTCGCTGCTGCCATCAGGAAAGTGGTACAAGAACCTCAGGACTCACAACACCACCAGGTTTGGGAATAGTGTTTACCCCTCGACATTCAGGCTTCTGAAGCAGAGGGGTAATTTCACTTGCCACATCATTGAATCTCATGCTCTCAATATTTATTGCTTATTTATTACTATTATTTCTTTTTGTATTTGCACAGTTTGTTGTCTTTTGCACACCAGTTGAATGCCCAAGTTGGTGCAGTATTACATTGATTCTGTTATGGTTACTATTCTGTTATGGATTTATTGAGTATGCTCACAAGAAAATGAATCTCAGGGCTGTATACGCTGACATACATGTACTTTGATAATAAATTTACTTTGAATTTTGAAGCCTTAGTGACCTGAGGTGCAGCAACAAAAATTAAGATTTTGCTACAAGGCACAATTGAAAAGTGCAGTGATCTTGAAGGCTTGTAGGGTGCAGGCAGGCATTAAAACAGGAAAAGGCAAAACCAAAATGAATTTCAAAATTGATTTACAAGGACCTGGTGATAGGGGACTGGTACTTAATGTAAATTAAGATATGGGTAACAACATTTTAGGCCAATTCAAGTTTTTGGAGGATGTCAGATGAAATGATAGCTAGGAAAAGAATAAAATAATAATGTCAAAGTTGAGCTTATTGTCACATGCACAATTACATGTATGCAGAGCTACAATGAAAATCTCGCTTGCAGCAACATCATAGTATATGCAACACTCACAAGAAAATAAATTAACTACATTACTTTGACAAGAAAGAACAATTCAAACAAAAAAAAGTTCATTTTTGTGCAAAATGATCAAAGTGATTATAGCATTGCTAAACTCTTGTGATTAGGGCTTTGCCAGCTGGTCCAGGACTATCAACGGCACAGACAGAGGTCCCAGCAGCAGGAAGGAAATGTTAAAGGTGGATGGCCATGATGATTTGCAGTTAGGATCAAACATGATGCCAAAGTTGTGAAAGTCTAGAGGGTAACCCCAACTACAATTAAGCACATCATTGACTGTAAATCATACTTGGACAACCTGAAATGTATTTTTCTTTCATTTATTCACATTCTTTTTCTGAGATACACACCCAAAAAAAGAGCAAAGCATCAAATCAGAAACAGAGACACCAGAGAGTGCAGATGCTGGAAATCTGAAGCAAAACAAATGCATGAGCAACTCAGCAGATCAGACTGGAGGAAAATGAACAATTAAAATTTAAGTCTTTCCTTTAAATGATTCCGCATCTATACATGACAACATTCCTCTAAAAGTTACGGATTCTTTTAAATATTTAGGTATTATCATCACTAAAAATTACGGAGACCTTTATAGAGCTAATTTAGTTCCCTTAGTGGATTTTATGAAGCAATTTTTTTCCAGATGGAATCCACTTACACTTTCGTTAGTAGGTCGAATTCATGCAGTTAAAATGATGATATTACCAAGATTTTTATATGTATCTCAAAACATTCCTATTTTTCTAACTAAGAAGTTTTTTGATCAGGTTGACTCTGTTATTTCATCTTTTGTTTGGAATAATAAAAGACCAAGAATTGGAAAATGTCATTTACAAAAATTAAAAAAGGATGGAGGTCTTACTTTGCCTAATTTAAGAATGTACTATTGCGCGGTTAATATACGTTATGTGTGTTCTTGGTTATATTGGACCGATAAAAAGGAACAACCATCTTGGGTTGATTTGGAATTGAAAATTGTGAAACAATTTCATTTAACTTCATTATTAGGAGCTCCTATACCTGTACAATTAGCCAAAATTTCTATTCTAAATATAAATCCTATGATTAATCAATCATTACGAATTTGGTACCAGTTTCGTAGTTCTTTTAATCTTAAAAAATTTAACCTTTTTAGTTTAATTTATCGAAGCTATTTATTTAAACCTTCACTTAGTGATCCTACCTTTTCTCCTTGGAGGAATGAAGGAATATTTTCCTTTATGGACTTGTTTCAAGAAGGTCGATTGATGCCCTTTGAGAAATTAGTGACTAAATACTCTCTCTCATACTCACATTTTTTGCAATATCTTCAGGTCAGACATGTCTCACAAGAATATTTAAGTAATTTTCCATATATAGTCAGTCATAGTAATAGTCATATTTTATTAATCCCGGGGGGGAAATTGGTTTTTGTTACAGTTGCTCCATAAATAATAAATAGTAATAGAACCATAAATAGTTAAATAGTAATATGTAAATTATGCCAGTAAATTATGAAATAAGTCCAGGACCAGCCAATTGGCTCACGATGTCTGACCCTCCAAGGGAGGAGTTGTAAAGTTTGATGGCCACAGGCAGGAATGACTTCCTATGACGCTCAGTGCTGCATCTTGGTGGAATGAGTCTCTGGCTGAATGTACTCCTGTGCCCACCCAGTACATTATGTAGTGGATGGGAGACATTGACCAAGATGGTATGCAACTTAGACAGCATCCTCTTTTCAGACCCCGCTGTGAGAGAGTCCAGTTCCATCCCCACAACATCACTGGCCTTACGAATGAGTTTGTTGATTCTGTTGGTGTCTGCCACCCTCAGCCTGCTGCCCCAGCACACAACAGCAAACATGATAGCACTGGCCACCACAGACTCGTAGAATATCCTCAGCATCGTCCAGCAGATGTGAAAGGACCTCAGTCTCCTCAGGAAATAGAGACGGCTCTGACCCTTCTTGTAGACAGCCTCAGTGTTCTTTGACCAGTCCAGTTTATTGTCAATTCATATCCCCAGGTATTTGTAGTCCTCCACCATGTCCACACTGACCCCATGGATGGAAACAGGGGTCACCGGTACATTAGCTCTCCTCAGGTCTACCACCAGCTCCTTAGTCTTTTTCACATTAAGCTGCAGATAATTCTGCTCACACCATGTGACAAAGTTTCCTACCGTAGCCCTGTACTCAGCCTCATCTCCTTTGCTGATGCATCCAACTATGGCAGAGTCATCTGAAAACTTCTGAAGATGACAAGACTCTGTGCAGTAGTTGAAGTCCGAGGTGTAAATGGTGAAGAGAGAAGGAGACAAGACAGTCCCCTGTGGAGCCTCAGTGCTGCTGATCACTCTGTCGGACACACAGTGTTGCAAGCACATGTACTGTGGTCTGCCAGTCAGGTAATCAAGAATCCATGACACCAGGAAAGCATCCACCTGCATCGCTGTCAGCTTCTCCCCCAGCAGAGCAGGGCAGATGGTGTTGAATGCACTGGACAAGTCAAAAAACATGACCCTCACAGTGCTCGCTGGCTTGTCCAGGTGGGCATAGACACGGTTCAGCAGGTAGACGATGGCATCCTCAACTCCTAGTCGGGGCTGGTAGGCGAACTGGAGGGGACCTAAGTGTGGCCTGACCATAGGCTGGAGCAGCTCCAGAACAAGTCTCTCCAGGGTCTTCATGATGTGGGAGGTCAATGCCACCGGTCTGTAGTCATTGAGGCCGCTGGGGCGCAGTGTCTTCGGCACAGGGACGAGGCAGGACATCTTCCACAATACAGGAACCCTCCGGAGCCTCAGGCTCAGGTTGAATACATGGTGAAGTACTCCACATAGCTGAGGGGCACAGGCTTTGAGCACCCTGGTACTGACACCATCCGATCCTGCAGCCTTGCTTGGGTTGAGACGTATCAGCTGTCTTCTCACCTGTTCAGCTGTGAAGCCCACCGTGGTGGTTTCGTGTGGGGAAGGGGTATAGTCATGAGAGCAGGGTGGGGGACTGTGAGGAGGGGTAGGAGGGGAGAGTGGAATATGTGTTGGTTGGGAGCCGACAACAGATGACTCATGTGTGGGATGGGCAGGGGCCACAATGTCAAATCTGTTAAAGAACAGGTCAAGTTCTATATACAAGACTCTGACCTGTTAGACATTATTTTAAGAATGGACCCTTTAGTGAAAGGTTTCATTGGGAAAATTTATAATTTACTATTACAACAGGATAATTATCCTTTACTTAAGATTAAGCAAGATTGGGAAAGAAAGCTTAATATGACCTTGATAACAGAGGATTGGTTGTGAATTTTGAAGCTGGTTAACTCTTCTTCGATTTGTGCCAATCATTCTTTAATTCAATTTAAAATTGTACATCATTATTATTTGACAAAGGAGAGATTGTCTAAAATATTTCCTAATGTTGATAGTCAGTGTGAAAGATGTAACACTGAGATACATCTTTGACACACACATGTTTTGTTCGTGTTCTGTATTGAAACAATTTTGGAAATCTATTTTTTCTACAATCTCTAAAGCTTTAAAAATCAATTTACAACCCAATAAATTTCTCTGCTCTCCACTCCCTCCGCACTAATCCTAAAACCACCTCAGCGAGTTCCGTGTTCGCCATGATGCGGAACTCTTCTTCCGCCGTCTCCGTCTCCGAGCCTAATTCTTCGGCAAGGATGCTTCCACCCCCACCGATGACCCGTCTCCCGTCTTCAACCTTCCTCTTCTTCATGGACACCCCACTCTGGTCTTCTGCCTGCTCTGGATCTCTTTATTGCTAACTGCCGACGGGACATCAACAGTCTCGACTTCACCGCACCTTGTTCCCATTCCAACCTCACTCCTTCCGAACGCTCTGCTCTCCATTCCCTCCACACTAATCCAAAAGATGACTTCTCTAACTTCTGCTAATGCCCCACCTCCCCCTCGTACCCCATCCGTTATTAATTTTTATACACATATTCTTTCTCTCACTTTCCTTTTTCTCCCTCTGTCCCTCTGACTATACCCCTTGCCCATCCTCCGGTTACCCCCCCCCCCGCCCCCCCTGTCTTTCTTCCCGGACCTCCTGTCCCATGATCCTCTCGTATCCCCTTTTGCCTATCACCTGTCCAGCTCTTGGCTCCATCCCTCCCCCTCCTGTCTTCTCCTATCATTTTGGATCTCCCCCTCCCCCTCCCATTTTCAAATCTCTTACTAACTCTTCCTTCAGTTAGTCCTGACGAAGGGTCTCGGCCTGAAACATCGACTGTACCTCTTCCTAGAGACGCTGCCTGGCCTGCTGCGTTCACCAGCAACTTTGATGTGTGTTGCTTGAATTTCCAGCATCTGCAGAATTCCTGTTGTTGCGATAATAAATTGACAGTTTTGTTTGGTATAACTCCTCAACATACTCACGGTATTTCTATATCTGACCAATACGTAATTGCATTTGTCACATTATTGACTAGAAGGCTATTTTATTAAAATGGAAAGAAGCCTCTGCTCCCACTTTGATACAATGGTTCTCTCAGGTGATGTTATGTCTTAGTTTGGAAAAAATTAGAAGTCGAACTTTTGATCCTAAATTTGACTTTGAGAAAAGGTGGGGTTCTTTTGCCCGTTATTACCATTTGACTTGAGTCAATACAGATGGTCCTTTTTTGATGCTTGGGTATATGGGTTTGGTTGGTGGTTTGATGTCTTTTTTTTATGGAAGCTTGTATGGCATATAGCTCTGGGGTTGTGCTCCAAATGGGTTTTTTTCCCTTTTTTTTTAGTTATTAGGGGTTTTCTCTGTTTTAGTTAGTAAGGGTTCTTGTTTTCTTTCTTTCCTTTTTTCCATAAAAAAAAAGCTTTAGTACTTTGTTTTTTGATTATTATTGATATACTGTTCAGCCTGGTTGATATTTTAACATCTACTCCACATATGGATATGTTATCTTGATTATTTGGATGTATTTTTTTCTGTTGTTGATTTTCAATAATAACTAATAAAAAGAATTAAAAAGAAAAAGAACATTTAAGTCCTAATGAAGGGTCTCGACCTGATCCTTCATGATCCTTCCAACATTTTGTGTGTTAATTCAAAAACATCAGTTTTGCTAATGAAATTTACCAATTCAAATATATCTGTATACAGTGTACGAAAGGCAATGTTATATCATGAACTTGGCTAGGTACTAGGAAAAGGAATTTTGGAATAGTTCACTTAAAAATTGTGGCTACCAGAAGTTACAATAGTTACGAAATTTAAGATTTAAGGAACCATAAATTGAGCTAGGTTTTCAACTATTTTCATTTTTAAAACTATTTCCTGTTAAGGAATCCATTAGCACTTTACATAGCTGCTTCACTGCATTTTTCATTTGTTATAATATGTTTATATTAAATCCACAGATGTGTAGAAACATAGAAAATAAGTGCAGGAGTAGGCCATTCGGCCCTTTGAGCCTGCACCGCCATTTATTATGATCATGGCTGATCATCCAACTCAGAACCCTGTACCTGCCTTCCCTCCATACCCCCTGACCCCCGTAGCCACAAGGGCCATATCTAACTCCCTCTTAAATATAGCCAATGAACTGGCCTCAACAGTTTCCTGTGGCAGAGAATTCCACAGATTCACCACTCTCTGTGTGAAGAAGTTTTTCCTAATCTCGGTCCTAAAAGGCTTCCCCTCTATTCTCAAACTGTGGCCCCTCGTTCTGGACTTCCCCAACATCGGGAACAATCTTCCTGCATCTAGCCTGTCCAATCCCTTTAGGATCTTATACGTTTCAATCAGATCCCCCCTCAATCTTCTAAATTCCAACGAGTACAAGCCCAGTTCATCCAGTCTTTCTTCATATGAAAGTCCTGCCATCCCAGGAATCAATCTGGTGAACCTTCTTTGTACTCCCTCTATGGCAAAGATGTCTTTCCTCAGATTAGGGGACCAAAACTGCACACAATACTCCAGGTGTGGTCTCACCAAGGCCTTGTAAAACTGCAGTAGTACCTCCCTGCTCCTGTACTCGAATCCTCTCGCTATAAATGCCAGCATACCATTCGCCTTTTTCACCGCCTGCTGTACCTGCATGCCCACTTTCAATGACTGGTGTATAATGACACCCAGGTCTCGTTGCACCTCCCCTTTTCCTAATCGGCCACCATTCAGATAATAATCTGTTTTCCTATTTTTGCCACCAAAGTGGATAACTTCACATTTATCCACATTAAGTTGCATCTGCCATGAATTTGCCCACTCACCCAACCTATCCAAGTCACCCTGCATCCTCTTAGCATCCTCCTCACTGCTAACACTGCCACCCAGCTTCGTGTCATCCGCAAACTTGGAGATGCTGCATTTAATTCCCTCATCCAAGTCATTAATATATATTGTAAACAACTGGGGTCCCAGCACTGAGCCTTGCGGTACCCCACTAGTCACCGCCTGCCATTCTGAAAAGGTCCCGTTTATTCCCACTCTTTGTTTCCTGTCTGCTAACCAATTCTCCACCCACACCAATACCTTACCCCCAATACCGTTTGCACATTAATCTCCTGTGTGGGACCTTGTCAAAAGCCTTTTGAAAATCCAAATATACCACATCCACTGGTTCTCCCCTATCCACTCTACTAGTTACATCCTCAAAAAATTCTATGAGATTCGTCAGACATGATCTTCCTTTCCCAAATCCATGCTGACTTTGTCCGATCATTTCACCGCTTTCCAAATGTGCTGTTATCACATCCTTGATAACTGACTCCAGCAGTTTCCCCACCACCGACGTTAGGCTAACCGGTCTATAATTCCCCGGTTTCTCTCTCCCTCCTTTTTTAAAAAGTGGGGTTACATTAGCCACCCTCCAATCCTCAGGAACTAGTCCAGAATCTAACAAGTTTTGAAAAATTATCACTAATGCATCCACTATTTCTTGGGCTACTTCCTTAAGCACTCTAGGATGCAGACCATCTGGCCCTGGGGATTTATCTGCCTTCAATCCCTTCAATTTACCTAACACCACTTCCCTACTAACATGTATTTCGCTCAGTTCCTCCATCTCACTGGACCCTCTGTCCCTTACTATTTCTGGAAGATTATTTATGTCCTCCTTAGTGAAGACAGAACCAAAGTAATTATTCAATTGGTCTGCCATGTCCTTGCTCCCCATAATCAATTCACCTGTTTCTGTCTGCAGGGGACCTACATTTGTCTTTACCAGTCTTTTCCTTTTTACATATCTATAAAAGCTTTTACAGTCCGTTTTTATGTTCCCTGCCAGTTTTCTCTCATAATCTTTTTTCCCCTTCCTAATTAAGCCCTTTGTCCTCCTCTGCTGAACTCTGAATTTCTCCCAGTCCTCAGGTGAGCCACTTTCTCTGGCTAATTTGTATGCTTCTTCTTTGGAATTGATACTCTCCCTAATTTCTCTTGTCAGCCACGGGTGCACTACCTTCCTTGATTTATTCTTTTGCCAAACTGGGATGAACAATTGTTGTAGTTCATCCATGCAACCTTTAAATGCTTGCCATTGCATATCCACCGTCAATCCTTTAAGTGTCATTTGCCAGTCTATCTTAGCTAATTCACGTCTCATACCTTCAAAGTTACCCCTCTTTAAGTTCAGATCCTTTGTTTCTGAATTAACTACGTCACTCTCCATCTTAATGAAGAATTCCACCATATTATGGTCACTCTTACCCAAGGGGCCTCTCACGACAAGATCGCTAATTAACCCTTCCTCATTGCTCAAAACCCAGTCCAGAATAGCCTGCTCTCTAGTTGGTTCCTCGACATGTTGGTTCAAAAAACCATCCCGCAAGCATTCCAAGAAATCCTCTTCCTCAGCACCTTTACGAATTTGGTTCACCCAATCTACATGTAGATTGAAGTCACCCATTATAACTGCTGTTCCTTTATTGCACACATTTCTAATTTCCTGTTTAATACCTGTTTAATAGAGTTATTGTTTCATTGATTAAAAATGGAGTTAAAGAAAACACTTTACAATTCAAAGCGTCAACAATTATTAAACATGTTCAGACTTGGACAAAAATGTATCCTTGCATTCCGTTAAATTTGATTCGCTGTTATGATATATCAAGGGTGTGAATTGGTTATTAATAAGAATCAGGTTTATTATCACTGTCTTGCATGATGTGAAATTTGTTGGTTTGTGGCAGCTGTAAAATGCAAAGACATAAAATTACTATAAGTTATAAAATAAATTAATAGTGCCAAAAAAAGGAATAACAAGATAGTGCTCATGGACCATTCAAAAATCTGATGGCGGAGGGGATGAAGCTATTCCTGAATGGTTGTGTGTGGTCCTTCAGGCTCCGATATCTCTTTCCCCAGTGGTAATGACGAGAAGAGGACACGTCCTGGATGGTGTAAGGGTCTTTAGTGAAGACTTGGCCAATGAAGTAAAATGCCAGCATATTTATGAAATTTTATGAATGCTTCACATTAAACAAAGTTGTGATTTATCATGTTTCATGTGTTGTATAACTTGAGCATAATGTTACGTTATCTGTCAAAACAATCAACTCTTTTCAAGAATCAATGATTATAATTATCTTTATTATGCTTTACCTAATTGGCATGTATTATTTCCCGTAAATCAGTAATGAAAATTATCACAAAATTAGACTTAAGATGATTGGACTCCATTGAAAAATGCCCTCACAATTTATCACACAGATTGCAGCTCATGGAATTTATAGGAGTTTTTAAATATCTGTTTACAGTTATTTTTCTCTTATATGATGTGCTCTGCATTAAGGGGGATCTGCATTAAAGATCACTCACCGAAACCTTAAAGAATCTCATCCAGGAAGTATAGTTCTTTAGTGTCAGAGACTTAAAAAGTCTTCATTTCATCTTTTATTTTGTTTGCATGAGTTCTCCAGCACTAAAGAAATAAGACCATGACTATACAAAATATATATTTTCAATTCCAGAGAGGTTTTTGAACAATAATTATGACTTATGCAACTGAAATTTCACGTATACCTGCAATTTTCCCCACCTTGCTTAGTGACTAACCCAGGGGCAAATATAATAACATAGAAACATAGAAAATAGGTGCAGGAGTAGGCCATTCGGCCCTTCGAGCCTGCACCGCCATTTATTATGATCATGGCTGATCCTCCAACGCAGAACCCCGCCCCAGCCTTCCCTCCATACCCCCTGACCCCCGTAGCCACAAGGGCCATATCTAACTCCCTCTTAAATATAGCCAATGAACTGGCTTCAACTGTTTCCTGTGGCAGAGAATTCCACAGATTCACCACTCTCTGTGTGAAGTTTCTCCTAATCTCGGTCCTAAAAGGCTTCCCCTCTATCCTCAAACTGTGACCCCTCGTTCTGGACTTCCCCAACATCGGGAACAATCTTCCTGCATCTAGCCTGTCCAATCCCTTTAGGATCTTATACGTTTCAATCAGATCCCCCCTCAATCTTCTAAATTCCAACGAGTACAACCCTAGTTCATCCAGTCTTTCTTCATATGAAAGTCCTGCCATCCCAGGAATCAATCTGGTGAATCTTCTTTGTACTCCCTCTATGGCAAAGATGTCTTTCCTCAGATTAGGGGACCAAAACTGCACACAATACTCCAGGTGTGGTCTCACCAAGGCCTTGTACAACTGCAGTAGTACCTCCCTGCTCCTGTACTCGAATCCTCTCGCTATAAATGCCAGCATACCATTCGCCTTTTTCACCGCATGCTGTACCTGCATGCCCACTTTCAATGACTGGTGTATAATGACACCCAGGTCTCGTTGCACCTCCCCTTTTCCTAATCAGCCACCATTCAGATAATAATCTGTTTTCCTATTTTTGCCACCAAAGTGGATAACTTCACATTTATCCACATTAAATTGCATCTGCCATGAATTTGCCCACTCACCCAACCTATCCAAGTCACCCTGCATCCTCTTAGCATCCTCCTCACTGCTAACACTGCCACCCAGCTTCGTGTCATCCGCAAACTTGGAGATGCTGCATTTAATTCCCTCATCCAAGTCATTAATATATATTGTAAACAACTGGGGTCCCAGCACTGAGCCTTGCGGTACCCCACTAGTCACCGCCTGCCATTCTGAAAAGGTCCCGTTTATTCCCACTCTGTCTGCTAACCAATTCTCCACCCACACCAATACCTTACCCCAATACCGTGTGCTTTAAGTTTGCACACTAATCTCCTGTGTGGGACCTTGTCAAAAGCCTTTTGAAAATCCAAATATACCACATCCACTGGTTCTCCCCTATCCACTCTACTAGTTACATCCTCAAAAAATTCTATGAGATTCGTCAGACATGATTTTCCTTTCACAAATCCATGCTGACTTTGTCCGATCATTTCACCGCTTTCCAAATGTGCTGTTATCACATCCTTGATAACTGACTCCAGCAGTTTCCCCACCACCGACATTAGGCTAACCGGTCTATAATTCCCCGGTTTCTCTCTCCCTCCTTTTTTAAAAAGTGGAGTTACATTAGCCACCCTCCAATCCTCAGGAACTAGTCCAGAATCTAACGAGTGTTGATAACCTCTGACAAAGAGTCCTGGACCCAAAATATTCATACTTTATATTTCCATGAATGTTGTTTGAGATACTGAGTGTTTCCAATATTTGCCATTTTAATTTCAAGTTAGCTTTTCATCCTGGTATGGATTTCAGAGCTGCCATCATTGGTAAGGTACCACTACATGGAAATCTAGAAAAAAAGCAGTATAAATGGCCAGCAATTTCCATATTTCCATGTGAAACTATGGACAAGGGCACCCAAGGTTGCATTTTCTGATTTAGGCTTTCTATCAATGTTTATCTGCAAATAGGAATCTCAGACAACTATTAACAGAAATCACATCCTTGCGCATGTCATAATAATTTCCCCTTATCCAAGGAATATCAAAATAGAGACTACATGGAATAAGAGATATTATACTTTTCTTTAAACAAGTAGAAAGTTTGTCTTCTCAAAAGAACAAAAAAAGGCAGCATTTCTTATTGTTATTTTTCCAATATAGTCCGATTGCCTGCCTCGCCATCAGCCCCACTTTGCAGGTCAGGGGCCTAATGCCTAATTCATTGTCAAACCTACAATCAGGTCCCAAGACCAGGTACACAACTCACCATCAATTCTTCTTCTAATGCTAGTGGCCTGGTGCCAATGTCAAGGTCACTGGCTCACTGAGAGTCTCACTCCCAGGCCTAGTACTCACCACACTGTCAGACCCTCTGCCAGGGCCAGAGGCTCAGTGCATGGTTCATAGTCAAACCTCTTCCAGGACCAGGAGAATAACTCATCTCAGCTCCTGTTGCACCTGAAGAAGTTGGATGGTGAGTAAAGGGATTCAACATAAGCCTATAACAGCATAATTGCATTTTACAAACACACTGAGGTTGTTGTTATGGAAGAATACAGTGGACATTTCAGGCTGAAACATCGACTGTACTGTTGCCCATAGATGCTGTCTTGCCTGCTGAGTTCCTCCAGCATTTTGTGTGTGTTGTTTCGATTTCCAGCATCTGCAGATTTTCTCGTTTTTGAAGTTTTGTTATGCTTTTGCAAAATACCCTGCATGCATAATACCAAGTTTTGCATAGATTCAGTCTAAGATTAATTATCATTTTATTTCATTTTGAATGACAATAATATGTATTAAAGATTCAGGTCATAATCACTAGGAAAATTTATTCACAAGTTCGATCAAGAGGCAAAGAGACAAAATAACTGGTGGATTATTCAATATATTGTTAAAATATTCAAAAACGTCAGTAACGCAAATTAGATGCCCTTTATGTGATATGTGGAGTTTCGTTTGCTGTGGAAACGCAAGGAGCCCTGAACCCATGTTGGCCCAGATTTTGCACACCCACCTTTAAGAAATATACATGTTGAACATCAGCAGTTTTCTTAATTGCTCAATTATTTGTTCTATAATTGTTTATTGCATTACAACTTTAGCAATTACTAACACACTCTCTGTCCAGGAAGTTCCCATTTAACATTTACCTCTTTCCAATGAGCTTCAAAGGACAATAATGTTTTGAATAGCAGTCCACTTCTGCATTTGACTCTTTTATGTATCCAAGTGCCGAGAAGTATCTCACAGCCCAACTCAAATTTCTATTTCATTGCCCAATAATGACACTGACTTCCCTTATCACATACAAGTTCAATTCATCATAATAGTGTGATGCAGGAATTTCAACCCAAAATGTTGTCAATCTCAACAACCCCTCTCCTCACCCCAAACAGACTGATGCTCAACCTGAACAACAAGAATTCTGCAGATGCTGGAAAGTCAAGCAACACACATCAAAGCTGCTGGTGAACGCAGCAGGCCAGGCAACATCTCTAGGAAGAGGTAAGGATCCCCACTAAGGAGCACCAGGCCATTGTCTCGCACACCATCACCGACTTTATCCGCTCAGGGGATCTCCCAACCACTGCTACCAACCTTATAGTTCCCACACCTCGCACTTCCCGTTTCTACCTCCTACCCAAGATCCACAATCCTGCCTGTCCTGGCAGACCTATTGTCTCAGCTTGCTCCTGCCCCACCGAACTCGTTTCGGCATACCTCGACATGGTTTTATCCCCTCCTGTCTAATCCCTTCCTACCTATGTCCGTGACACTTCTCACGTTCTCAAACTTTTCGATGATTTTAAGTTCCCTGGCCCCCACCGCTTTATTTTCACCATGGATGTCCAGTCTCTATATACTTCCATCCCCAATCAGGAAGGTCTCAAAGCTCTCCGCTTCTTTTTGGATTCCAGACCTAATCAGTTCCCCTCTACCACTACTCTGCTCCGTCTAGCGGAATTAGTCCTTACTCTTAATAATTTCTCCTTTGGCTCCTCCCACTTCCTCCAAACTAAAGGTGTAGCTATGGGCACCCGTATGGGTCCTAGCTATGCCTGTCTTTTTGTTGGCTTTGTGAAACAATCTATGTTCCGTACCTATTCTGGTATCTGTCCCCCACTTCTCCTGCGCTACATCGATGACTGCATTGGCGCTGCTTCCTGCACGCATGCTGAGCTTGTTGACTTTATTAACTTTGCCTCCAACTTTCACCCTGCCCTCAAGTTTATCTGGTCCATTTCCAACACCTCCCTCCCCTTTCCAGATCTTTCTGTCTCTCTCTCTGGAGACAGCTTATCCACTGATGTCTACTATAAGCCTACTGACTCTCACAGCTGTCTGGACTATTCCTCTTCTCACCCTGTCTCTTGCAAAAATGCCATCCCCTTCTCGCAATTCCACCGTCTCCGCCGCATCTGCTCTCAGGATGAGGCTTTTCATTCCAGGACAAGGGAGATGTCCTCCTTTTTTAAAGAAAGGGGCTTCCCTTCCTCCACCATCAACTCTGCTCTCAAACACATCTCCCCCATTTCACGCACATCTGCTCTCACTCCATCCTCCCGCCACCCCACTAGGAATAGGGTTCCCCTGGTTCTCACCTACCACCCCACCAGCCTCCGGGTCCAACATATTATTCTCCGTAACTTCCGCCACCTCCAACGGGATCCCACCACTAAGCACATCTTTCCCTTCCCCCACCCTTTGCTTTCCGCAGGGATCGCTCCCTATGCGACTCCCTTGTCCATTTGTCCCTCCCATCCCTCCCCACTGATCTCCCTCCTGGCACTTATCCGTGTAAGCGGAACAAGTGCTACACATGCCCTTACACTTTCTCCCTTACCACCATTCAGGGCCCCAAACAGTCCTTCCAGGTGAGGCAACACTTGACCTGTGAGTCGGCTGGGGTGATATACTGTGTCCAGTGCTCCCGATGTGACCTTCTATATATTGGCCAGACCCGACGCAGACTGGGAGACCGCTTTGCTGAACACCTACGCTCTGTCCGCCAGAGAAAGCAGGATCTCCCAGTGGCCACACATTTTAATTCCACATCCCATTCCCATTCTGACATGTCTATCCACGGCCTCCTCTACTGTAAAGATGAAGCCACACTCAGGTTGGAGGAACAACACCTTATACTCCGTCTGGGTAGCCTCCAACCTGATGGCATAAACATTGACTTCTCTAACTTCTGCTAATGCCCCACCTCCCCCTCGTACCCCATCTGGTATTTATTTTTATACACACATTCTTTCTCTCACTCTCCTTTTTCTCCCTCTGTCCCTCTGACTATACCCCTTGCCCAACCTCTGGGTTCCCCCTCCTCCTTGTCTTTCTTCCCAGACCTCCTGTCCCATGATCCTCTCGTATCCCCTTTTGCCTATCACCTGTCCAGCTCTTGGCTCTATCCCTCCCCCTCCTGTCTTCTCCTATCATTTTGCATCTCCCCCTCCCCCTCCCATTTTCAAATCTCTTACTAACTCTTCCTTCAGTTAGTCCTGACGAAGGGTCTCGGCCTGAAACGTCGACTGTACCTCCTCCTAGAGATGCTGCCTGGCCTGCTGCGTTCACCAGCAACTTTGATGTGTGTTGCTGTGCTCAACCTGCTGAGTTCCTCCAGCAGATTGCTTGTTACTTCAGATTTCAGTATCTGCATTCTCTGGTGTCTACATGATTTGTCCTTAGATTTTCAAGCTTTCATTCTTTCCTACAACTATTTTCAACTTATGAAAAAAAAAACTTTTTGCAACTGACACTGGAATTTGTTAAGGCTAGTGTATGAAAAAATACAATTTATAGTCCAGCGCAATGCCAGTGCTTTCCCTACAAACACCTTGCCTGGAGGAATAATCCCAGGAAATTGACCTGCTTATGCCGTGAACTTCATATCAGAGAAATAAAAGTAATCAACAGGCTGAACCATTGGAGCTTGGCCCTTTTTACATAGATCGGTAAATTGATGGAAGCTATAACAAAGCTTCATCTACTCACTACCCTCTATGTAAAGAAGTTACCTTTCAGGTCTATTTTAAATCACTCCCCCCTCTCCCACATATCTAGCTGTATATTATTGGATCCTGATGTTTTTGATCAGAGGTTCTTCAGGAGTCAAGAATAAGGCATAAAACTTGTTGCTTCTGGCTACTTTTATTAAGCACTAAAAGAACAAAGGGATAACCGACATGTCTGGCCACCCATTTTAATTCCACTTCCTATTCCCATTCCGATCTCAATCCATGGCCTCCTCTACTGTGGCGATGAGGCCACACTCAGGTTGGAGGAATAATACCTTATATTCTGTCTGGGTAGCCTCCAACCTGATGGCATGAACATCAATTTCTCAAACTTCCAGTAACGCTCCCTCTCCTTCACCATTCCCAATTCCCTCTCCCACCTTATCTCACGTTATCTCCTTACCTGCTCATCACCTCCCTCTGGTGCTCCCCCTCCTTTTCTTTCTTCCATGGCCTTCTGTCCTCTCTTCTTGGACTTCAGACTCCAGCCCTGTAGCTCTTTTACCAATCAACTTCCCAGCTCTTTACTTCACCCCCTCCCAGTTTCACCTATCACCTTGTGTTTCTTCCTCCCCTCCCCGCCTTCTAACTGACTCCTCATCTTGTTTTCTCCAGTCCTGCTGAAGGGTCTTGGCCTGAAACATTGACTGTACCACTTTTCCATAGACCTTGCCAGGTCTGCTGAGTTCCTCTGGCATTTTGTATGTGTTGCTGGTAGAAAGAAAGGGAAATAGTAAAAATGGAGCCTAGTAGTGAGGGAAGGGCAAAGACAAAAGAAACCAATCCAACTTGGTCTAGTCTTTTTATACCAGTTTGCTGATAGCAACACATTCCATTTAAATTCTATTGCTTGAATTAACCAATAAGATAGCCCCCATTCAAGTACAGTAATGCAGTACCCGCAACTACAAACCAAGAGGCTTCTGCAAAGGCGCAAAAAACTACAACCACTAAAAAAAAATACTTAAAAAGGAAAATAACAATTATACAGTCCAATCCAACAATATTTTTCCATCCCCTGTCAGGAACATGTTGCTCCTGAATTCAGAGAAGTCAGCTTTTAAAAGGCTCCCATATTGGATGTGGTCTTGCCTAATAACATCTGCTCACAATCTACTCTCCCCAACTACTCAATATCCCTGCAATTAACCTTCCCTCAACTTAACACCTTCTTCCTCCCTCCCCTCCTGAAGTCTGGTCTTATCTTCATCTGTCTGAAAATGTAGTTGTAATCCCTGTTCCCAAAATGATTTCCAATCACCTAGCCAAGTTCATTTCCCAATACAAGGTCTAGCAAGGCTTCTCCCATCTGGATTAACTACATATGAATTGAACACAATTACAGCTACAGTAAATTCATTATGCAGTGGGCAGGTACAATTTGCACCATTTGGATAAGTGCATGGAGGGGAAGAAGCTTAGAGAATTAAGGGCTGAACATGGGACTAGCAGGGAGGATGCTGTGGTTGGCATGAACCAGTTGGGCAGAAAGGCCTGTTTCCATGCTGCATTACTCTTATGACTCTAGTTAAAGATTTTGTACTTTCTCCATATTTCCTCATGGGTCATTTAGCCCATCAAGTTGGGACCTGGACCAGATGGAAAAATGGCAGATGAATTTAATGTAGACAAGTGTAAGGTGTGCACACTGGAAGGACAAACCAGGGTAGGACTTACATGGTGAGCGGTAGGGCACTGAGGAATGTGGTAGAACAGAGGGATTTGGGAATATAGATCTATAATTCCTTGAAAGTGGCATCACAGTGTTGTAAAGACAGCTTTTGGCACATTGGTCTTCATAAATCAAAGTACTGAGTACAGGAGCTGGATGTTATGTTGAAGTTGTACAAGACATTAGTGAGGCCTAATTTAGAGTATTGTGTACAGTTCTGGTTACCTACCTACAGGAACTATATCAATAAGATTGAAAGAGTACAGAGAAAATTTACAAGGAAGTTGCTGGGATTTGAGGACCTGAGTTACAGGGAAGGGTTGAATAGGTTAGAACTTTACTCACTCAAGTAGAGCAGAATGAGGGGAGATTTGATAGAGGTATACAAAATTATGAGGGGTATAAATCAATAATAATATAGATAGATAATGCAAACAGGCTTTTTCCACCGAGGTTGGGCAAGACTAGAACTAGAGGTCATGGGTTAAAGATGAAAGGTGAAATCTTTAAGGGGAACATGAGGGGGAACTTCTTCACTCAGAGCGTGGTGAGAGAATGGAACAAGTTGCCAGTGTAAATGGTGGAGGTGGGTTCAATTTCACCAATTAAGAGAAATTTAGATAGGTACACTGATGGGAAGCACATGGAGGGCTTTAGTTGAGGAGACTAGGCAGCATAATAGTTCAGCATGAACTGAATGGGACAAAGAGCCCGTTTCTGTGCTGTAGTGCTCTATGACTCCAAGTCCATGTGGACTCATAGAACAATCCCACTCCCCCCACTAATTTTCCCTGTAATGTTTTCCACACATCCCCATCAATTCTACCACTCACCTACACATGGGGCAATATATAGTGGGCAATTAACTCATGAATCCTCAGGCCTTTGGATGTGGGAGGAAACCAGAACACCCAACTTCTACACCACAGGGAGGATATGCAAACTCCACATAAAGAGCACTGAGTGAATTTGGGTCACTGAAGCTGCAACGCATCAGCTCTACTTGCTGTTTATCATGCCAGATGATTTTTAAAATCTTCTAAAACTGGTATTTAAATTGTATTGCTGGTGTTTCATCACTCAGCCAGCAATACAAGACTCCTCGTTTACTTTCATTTGCCACCTGTTCTAAATTGTATTAAGCAACTTCCTCAATTCATTCCTTAATTCCATTTTTTTCCAAAAATATACTTTGCTTTAATATTTCTCGTTTAGTTATGTTTCACAGTTTCTACTTACTTCTGTTACTGCAAACAATGCTAATTAATGGAATAACAAAATAACATCAGTTCTCTGTAGTCATTAAAATGGTCATTAAATTGCAATTTTCTATTGTGAAAATTAATTCATTTTTAATCTAGTCACCATAAGTTATCAAAGAATTGAATTTATTTAAATCTTACTTCCGTCCCACAACGTAAGGGAGTAAAAATATTTGTGTTATGACTCTGTCGTAATGTAGATATGTGAATTTAGAAGTCTAATGGCTTGCAGAAAGAAGCTGTCCCGTAGCCTGTTGGTTCTGGCTTTAATGCTGCGGTATCGTTTGCCAGACAGAAGCAGCTGAAACAGTTTATGGTTGGGGTGACTTGTGTCCCTGATGAACTTCCAGGCCTTCTGTAAATGTCCTCAATGGAGGGAAGTTTACACCCACATATGTGCTGGGCTGTCTGTACCATTCTCTGCAGCGCCCAGTGATCAAGGTTGGTGCAGTCCCCGTACCAAGCAGTTATACAGCCAAACAACAGGAATTCTGCAGATGCTGGAAATTCAAGCAACATACATCAAAGTTGCTGGTGAACGCAGCAGGCCAGGCAGCATCTATAGGAAGAGGTGCAGTCGACGTTTCAGGCCGAGACCCTTCGTCAGGACTAACTGAAGGAAGAGTTAGTAAGGAATTTGAAAGTTGGAGGGGGAGGGGGAGATCCAAAATGATAGGAGAAGACAGGAGGGGGAGGGATGGAGCCAAGAGCTGGACAGGTGTTAGGCAAAAGGGGATACGAGAGGATCATGGGACAGGAGGTCCGGGAAGAAAGACAGGGGGGGGGGTTGACCCAGAGGATGGGCAAGAGGTATATTCAGAGGGACAGAGGGAGAAAAAGGAGAGTGAGAGAAAGAATGTGTGCATAAAAATGAGTAACAGATGGGGTACGAGGGGGAGGTGGGGCCTTAGCGGAAGTTAGAGAAGTCGATGTTCATGCCATCAGGTTGGAGGCTACCCAGACGGAATATAAGGTGTTGTTCCTCCAACCTGAGTGTGGCTTCATCTCCACAGTAGAGGAGGCCGTGGATTGACATGTCAGAATGGGAATGGGATGTGGAATTAAAATGTGTGGCCACTGGGAGATCCTGCTTTCTCTGGCGGACAGAGCGTAGATGTTCAGCAAAGCGGTCTCCCAGTCTGCGTCGGGTCTCACCAATATATAAAAGGCCACATCGGGAGCACCGGACGCAGTATATCACCCCAGTCGACTCACAGGTGAAGTGATGCCTCACCTGGAAGGACTGTTTGGGGCCCTGAATGGTGGTAAGGGAGGAAGTGTAAGGGCATGTGTAGCACTTGTTCCGCTTACACGGATAAGTGCCAGGAGTGAGATCAGTGGGGAGGGATGGGGGGGACGAATGGACAAGGGAGTTGTGTAGGGAGCGATCCCTGAGGAATGCAGAGGGGGGGGGGAGGGAAAGATGTGCTTAGTGGTGGGATCCCATTGGAGGTGGCGGAAGTTACGAAGAATAATATGTTGGACCCGGATGCTGGTGGGGTGGTAGGTGAGGACCAGGGGAACCCTATTCCTAGTGGGGTGGTGGGAGGATGGAGTGAGAGCAGATGTACGTGAAATGGGGGAGATGCGTTTAAGAGCAGAGTTGATAGTGGAGGAAGGGAAGCCCCTTTCTTTAAAAAAGGAAGACATCTCCCTTGTCCTAGAATGAAAAGCCTCATCCTGAGAGCAGATGTGGCAGAGACGGAGGAATTGCGAGAAGGGGATGGCGTTTTGCAAGGATCTGGGGGCTCATACTGAACTTCTTCAGTCGCCTGAGGTGGAAGAGACACTGTTGTGCTTTTTTTGCCACACAGCCGGTGTGTACAGTCCAGCTGAGATCTTCGGTGATGTGTATACCAAGGAGCTTGAAACTCCTCACCCTCTCGACTGCAGTTTCACTGATGTTGATCGGGGCGAGCCTGTCTCCGTTCCTTCTGTAATCCACGATCAGCTCTTTGTTTTTTTTGACATTGAGGGGGAGGTTGTTATCTTGGCACCACTGTGTCAGGGTGTTCACCTCCCCTCTGTAGGCTGTCTTGTCACTGCTAGAAATAAGACCGATCAATGTCATGTCATCTGCGAATTTGATCAGCAGATTGGAGCTGTGTGGCAGCTCAGTTATGGGTGTAAAGGAGTAAAGGAGGGGACTCAGGACACAACCCTGGGGGGCACCTGTGTTGAGGGTCAGAGGGTCAGAGGTGAGGGAGCCCATCCTTACCACCTCTCGGTACAGAGAACGGTGTGTGTGTGTGTGTGTGTGTGTGTGTGTGTGTGGGGGGGGGGTACATGGTGTGGTGGAAGCAAATACCTTAGGGACATTTAAGAGACTTAGATAAGCACATGTATTACAGAAAACTGGAGGGGGCTATGTGGGAGGGAAGGGTTAGATTGATTTTAAACTAAGTTAAAAGGTCAGCAAAACATTGTGGGCTGAAGGTCCTGTCTTATGCTGTAGTGTTTAACGTTCCATTTTTTAAAGTGTGTTATGAACAGAGTAATCACCTGTCCTTGACATTTAATAGCATCAGAATCACCATCAATCTTCATCATCACATTTGAGCAGAGATGAAGTTAGAGCAGCCTCTGACCTTTTCCTACTGTGGCTACAGGAACAGGTCAGAGATTGCTTTATGGTTGTTGTTAGTTAATGATTGCAGCAGCAAGACATCACTACAGGAGTTCCAAAGGACAGATTTCTACAACCAAGACAATTGCATTATCAATGACCTTCAATGACCATGGGGTGTCAGTGATGATCACACAATGTCTAATTATATTCATAACTCTGACAGTAGCATCCTCAACTCTTAGGCAGAACTAAATAGATTCTGTTCTTTTCATTCTGAGTAAGTGAGGATGTACATGGGCATAATGTGTTTAAGGTTGCTTGGTATTTCTGAAACAAGATGTTCAAAACAAAACTTACCAAGTCTTACGGAATGATGAAACCTTTTCTACAGTTTAAATAAAGCAAAGTGTGTTACAGCATTCTGTTGCCTATCAAGGAGAAAATTTTTGAATAGAACCAAAAAAAAGAACGAAACTCAACATGATTGGAATTGAAACAATCCAAAAGGTTTTTTGCATGAATAAAAGACCTGGCAGGAATAGAAATAATAACAAACAGTCCTCTGAAAATTAGAGACTGTGGGCCAACATAAGGACACATCAAGCAAGACAATATCGATGGAGAAACGTAGGAGACTTCTCCAATTGTATTATGTCTCCAGACAGAAAAACCATAGGATGGAAGAGATTAAAGGAACCATAAATTTTTAAACCTCTGCAGAAATGCATGCAAGGGAAATTGATCTGTGAACACAGGTGGTTGCCAAAGGTAATGTGGCTACTAATTACAGACCTGTTGAGTACAAATGACTTTGAGAAATGTGGTTGAATTGAAAGGATGCTTTGTCCTGATCAGATGCTGTCCAGAGGCAGGGATTTCATCACAGGTTAGTTAAGAAATATAACTAAATGTCTACACATTAATCAAGAAAATACTCATATATAGTGTAACCTCAGAATTGAATAAAAGTCACAAATAATTATGCCTAGGATGCAAGTCGGTATCAGTAATGTTTTTGAAATCATCTCAGAGTTCTGTATTTAGGTAATTTTTGCATATGCCTGAATAAATCAATGAACAAAGAAAACTGAGTCTTAACTCAATCATTGAGTCAGAGGAACAATGTTTCATTTAGCTGTATACATGTTTGGTTGAATGACAATGAACTTGAAGTTGAACTTAAACTGACTACTGTACATCAGGAATTACTGAATTCCCACAACACCAGAAACCTTCAGATTTATTTGCTTTCTTCTGTAAAGCATACAGGAGCAAGATAGATCAGCTGGTTGATTGGTGTGACAGCAACAACATTACAGTCAATTTCAGTAAAAACAAAGAATTGATTGTGGACTTCAGGAAGGGTAAGACGAGGGCGCACATACCAGTCTGCATCGAGGGATCAGAAATGGTAAGGATGGGCAATTTCAAATTCCTGGGTGTCAACATCTCTGAGGATCTATTCTGGGCCCAGCATATTGATGCAGTTACAAAGAAGGCACAACAGCAGCTATATTTCATTAGAGTTTTGAGGAGATCTGGTACGTCACCAAAGACACTCTCCAATTTGATGTACTGTGGAGAACATTCCAAATGACTGCGTTGCCATCTGGTATGGGGAGGGGTGGGGTGCACTGCACAGAATCAAAATAAGATACACAAGGTTAGAAACATGGTCAGTTCCATCATAGGTACAAGCCTCCTAAGCATCCAGGACTCCTTCAAGCATCGATGCCTCAGAAAGGTGGCGTCCATTATTAAGGACCTCCATCACCCAGGACATGCCCTTTTCTCATTGCTCCGATCAGGAAGGAGATACAAAAGCCCGATTCAGCAACAGCTTCTACCCCTTTGCCATCAGATTTCTGAATGGACATTGGACCTATAAACACTACCTCACTACTATTTACTTCTCTTTTTGTCGTACTTATTTAATTACATTTTTTTTTAATACATATACTTCTTACAGTAATTTACAGTACTGCTGCCACATAACAAATTTCACAACATATGCGAGTGATATTAAACACAATTCTGATTCTAAAGCATCAACATCTAGAGATAACAATAACAGGAGGTGCAAATGGCCTCAAAAGATAAATATTGAGACTATAAAAATCTGGTTACAGGCTGGGTATTCTGTGGCATCGGGCTCATCTCCCATCACCCTAAAGCCTTTTTCACCATTTCCAAGATACTGTATAGGTCATGAGTACGATGGTGTACTCTTCGCTTTGCCAGCTATTCCAAATGAACAGAATAACTCCACAGCATACAGCAACGTCCACCTTGTTGGAATGACACTCCATCCATAATCCTAAACCTAGTTACCCCCTGCCACTACTGGATCCTAGCTAAGGTGTGTACTGTATACAAAATGCACTGCGGTTACTCTGACACTTCTCCAAGGAGTAACATCTACCACAAAGAACAAGGAAGGCAGGCACATGGAAACACTGCCAATGGCAAAGTACCTATTAAGTGAGACAACATCCTGATCTGGAAACACATCACCATTTCTTCATTACTGCTGAGTCTAAATTCAGAAACTTGAAACAGTAGCATTGGATTTTACCAGCTTTTCTCTACAAAATATTGAGTGTTTAACAATGATTATATCTCATTCTACCAGAGACTATTTTTAGCCATCAAGTTGCTGTGGTTTTGCCAGCAAAACTACAGACTTCCGCTTTATGCTTGTAAAAGTCATTCCATCCAAATCGTATCTCTAAATAAATAATCCCATTTGGACATTTATTGGGAGACAATGCACAGACCCTCTCTCCTGGCCAAAGGGAATGGCTAACATTTATTCCAAATTTCACTTATATTGTGAACTATTTTTGCAGTTGAAGCCCCTCTAGAATTCAAATATAAGTAAGTTCAAAACCAATTACTAAGAACTACTTCTGAAATCATTCTGCAACAACTTTGCACTCAACATCAGTAAGATCAAGGAATTGACTGTGGACTTCAGGAAGGGAATGTCAAGGGAACACACACGTTAGGGGTCAGAAGTGGAAAGGGCGAGCAGTTTCAAGTTCCTGGATGTCATCATCTCTGAAGATGTGTCCTGGACCCAACATATTGATGCAATTACAATGATAGCACAACAGCAGCTATATTTCATGAGGAGTTTGAGAACTAATGTAGCACCAAACACTCACAAATTTCTACTGATGTACTGTGGACAGCATTCTAACTGGTTGCATCATCATCTGGTATGAAGGGACCACTGCACAGGATTGAAATAGCTGCAAAAAGTTATAAACTCAGTCAGCTCCACCATGTGCACTTGCCTCTCCAGCGTCAAAGACACCTTCAACAGGTGATGCCTCAAGAAGGTGGCATCCATCAGGAAGGACCCCTGTCACCGAGGACATGCCCTCTTCTCATTGCTACCATCAAGGAAGGGGTACAGGAGTCTGAAGACCACACTCAACATTTCAGGAACAGCTTCTTCCCCTCCAATTTCGAAACAGATCAGATTTCTGAATGGACAATGGACCAATGAACATTTCCTCAGTATTTTGTTTTACCCCTTTATACCTCTCGTTGAATGAGGATTTCAAGGATGGTAGCCAAAACTCCCTAACTTTTAGCATAGTCATGGATAGGAGCAGACAATAATAGGAGTGACTCTCTCATGGTGGTATCTGAAAAGAGGATGCTGTTTAAGTTGCATGCCATCTTGGACAATGTCTCCCATCCACTACATAATGTACTGGGTGGGCACAGGAGTACATTCAGCCAGAGACTCATTCCACCGAGATGCAACACAGAGCGTCATAGGAAGTCATTCCTGCCTGTGGCCATCGAACTTTACAACTCCTCCCTTGGAGGGTCAGACACCCTGAGCCAATAGGCTGGTCCTGGACTTATTTCATAATTTACTGGCATAATTTACATATTACTATTTAACTATTTATGGTTCTATTACTATTTATTATTTATGGTGCAACTGTAACAAAAACCAATTTCCCCTGGGATCAATAAAGTATGACTATGACTATGACTATATTTTATACTCTATACTTCACTTTATTGTCACCAAACAATTGATACTAGAGCATACAATCATCACAGCGATATTTGATTCTGCTCTTCGTGCTCCCTGAAGTACAAATCGATAGTAGTTTAATTTGGACTCACTTTACACCGCACGCTGTCGGAGCAGTGCTGCCAGGATAATCACGGACACGACCCACCCAGCTAACGCACTTTTCGTCCCTCTTCCTTCCGGGAGAAGGCTCAGGAGCTTGAAGACTCGTACGGCCAGGTTTGGGAACAGCTTCTTTCCAACTGTGATAAGACTGCTGAACGGATCCTGACCCGGATCTGGGCCGTACCCTCCAAATATCCGGACCTGCCTCTCGGTTTTTTTGCACTACCTTACTTTCCCTTTTCTATTTTCTATTTATGATTTATAATTTAAATTTTTAATATTTACTATCGATTTGTACTCCAGGGAGAGCGAAGCGTAGAATCAAATATCACTGTGATGATTGTCCACTCTAGTATCAATTGTTTGGCGACAATAAAGTAATTTTATTAGTATTTACTTTTAGTAATCTATAGCTTTTATTATTGTGTATTGCAGTGTACTGCTGCTGCAAAACAACAAATTTCATGATGTTAAACCCAATTCTTCCAATGACTTGTTGGTAATGGCTCAAAATCATTACCTGCTCTATTTATTTGAATGCCTGCCAATAAAACAGTGCAGAGTTCAAATAAAGTGTTCAAGCACATGCAAAGTACTTAAGCACTTATTTAGCTTTATTTAATGATTCTTCCAATTATGTTTATTTTCCTACCATAAAAACTGGTAGACAAGACCACCTGCCACCCATTTTGGTTCATTTGCAGTTTTTTGCTTTGATATAGCGTCAGTTATTCTCTCTCATTTGTAAGATTGTTGTCACTGAGAGGGAGGGAAGTAAACTGGTGGTGGTGGGGGGTGGTGGAATTGCTCATCAGGTATAGTATCACAGCTGCTGAAAAGGAAGACATCGTGGAGAGAAACAGGAAGAGGGCAATACCTTTATTGAGTGTATTCTCTCGCCCACTACCCTACCACTCAACAGCAACAGGGGCACTGAGAATTAGATAAGTTGGCAGATTTTGGAAAGGTGCAAACATAACCAATTATTGTCATGAGTGACTTCAACTTGCCTATTTTGACCTCAGTAGTGCAAAAGGTTCAGATGAGGCAAAATGTGTTAAGTGTTTCCAGGCCAACTAGAGATTAAGCCATTCAAGATCCAGTACTGGGCAATGAACCTGCTCAGGTATCAGACCTCTCGGTGGATGAGGATTTCAAGGATGGTAACCAAAACTCCCTAACCTTTAGCATAGTCATGGATAGGAGCAGACAATAATATGAGTGTTTTTAAATTGGGAGAGGGCTAATTACAATGGTATTACAATGGCAGAAATTTTGGAACGCAAATTGAGAACAGATTTTCACAGTGAAAATGTGACGGTTATTTAGGTAGGGTGTAGGAACTAGTGTTGACAACAGGAAGTTAGTCAAGAGGCAGAAAGAAGCATCTTAAAACTTAAGAAGCAAAAATTGAACAAGGCTCTTAAGAGTTATAATGCAGCCAGGAACCTTGAATGATATTAAGAAGGGACTTAAGAATGCTAGAGGGGACATGAGAAAGCCTCAGCAATTCGGATTAAGGAAAACTCCAAGGCATTCTACACATATGTGGAGAATAGGAGGATGACCAGAGTGGGGGTAGGACTACTAATGGATAAAGGGTGAAATGTGCCTGAAGGTGCAGGAAGTAGAGGTCATTAATGAATACTTTGCTTCTGTGGTCACCAGCAAGAGGGATGTTGACAAATGTGAGCTTAGCATACAACAGGCTACTGGAGCACTTAGAGATAAAGGAAGAGGTAAGTGCTGAAGCTTCTGATAAACGTTAGGATAGTCAAGTCCCTGAGGCAAGATGGGATATACGCCAGGTTGTTATGGGAGGCAAGGGAAGAGATTGAGGTTACATAGAAACATAAACAACATAGAAAATAGGTGCAGGAGTAGGCCATTCGGCCCTTCGAGCATGCATCGCCATTTATTATGATCATGGCTGATCATCCAACTCAGAAGCCCGCCCCAGCCTTCCCTCCATACCCCCTGATCCCCGTAGCCACAAGGGCCATATCTAACTCCCTCTTAAATATAGCCAATGAACTGGCTTCAACTGTTTCCTGTGGCAGAGAATTCCACAGATTCACCACTCTCTGTGTGAAGAAGTTTTTCCTAATCTCGGTCCTAAAAGGCTTCCCCTTTATCCTCAAACTGTGACCCCTAGTTCTGGACTTCCCCAACATCGGGAACAATCTTCCTGCATCTAGCCTGTCCAATCCCTTTAGGATTTTATACGTTTCAATCAGATCCCCCCTCAATCTTCTAAATTCCAACGAGTACAAGCCCAGTTCATCCAGTCTTTCTTCATATGAAAGTCCTGCCATCCCAGGAATCAATCTGGTGAACCTTCTTTGTACTCCCTCTATGGCAAGGATGTCTTTCCTCAGATTAGGGGACCAAAACTGCACACAATACTCCAGGTGTGGTCTCACCAAGGCCTTGTACAACTGCAGTAGTACCACCCTGCTCCTGTACTCGAATTCTCTCGCTATAAATGCCAGCATACCATTCGCCTTTTTCACCGCCTGCTGTACCTGCATGCCCACTTTCAATGACTTATGTATAATGACACCCAGGTCTCGTTGCACCTCCCCTTTTCCTAATTGGCCACCATTCAGATAATAATCTGTTTTCCTATTTTTGCCACCAAAGTGGATAACTTCACATTTATCCACATTAAATTGCATCTGCCATGAATTTGCCCACTCACCCAACCTATGCAAGTCACCCTGCATCCTCTTAGCATCCTCCTCACAGCTAACACTGCCCCCCAGCTTCGTGTCATCTGTAAACTTGGAGATGCTGCATTTAATTCCCTCATCCAAGTCATTAATATATATTGTAAACAACTGGGGTCCCAGCACTGAGCCTTGCGGTACCCCACTAATCACCGCCTGCCATTCTGAAAAGGTCCCGTTTATTCCCACTCTGTCTGCTAACCAATTCTCCACCCACACCAATACCTTACCCCAATACCGTGTGCTTTAAGTTTGCACACTAATCTCCTGTGTGTGACCTTGTCAAAAGCCTTTTGAAAATCCAAATATACCACATCCACTGGTTCTCCCCTATCCACTCTACTAGTTACATCCTCAAAAAATTCTATGAGATTCGTCAGACATGATTTTCCTTTCACAAATCCATGCTGACTGAAGGTTGATGAAGGTTGATGATCATCCTTGTGTTCTTCCTGGCCAGAGTAGTACCAGGGGATTGGAGGATGGAAAATGTTGTTCTGTGTTTGTTAAAAGGTAATAGGGATAATCCTGGGAATTAGAGACCAGTGAGTTTTACATCAGTAGTGGGCAAACTAATGGAAAGGTTTCTTAGGGAAAGGATTTAGAAGCATTTAGAGAAGCACAGGCTACTAGGGATAGACAGCATAGCTTTGTGAGAGGTAGGTTGGGTCTCATGAACCTGATTGTGTTTTCTGAGGAGGTGAAAAAACAAATTGATGAAAGTAGAGTGATGGTTGTGCTGTATATGGATTTTAGCATGGATACAGTCGACATTTTGGGCCAATACCCTTCAGCAGGGAGGGTCCTGCTGAAGGGTCTCAGCCAGAAATGTCAACCATATTTTTTTTCCGATAGGTGCTGCCTGGCCTGCTGAGTTCCTTCAGCATTTTGTGTGTTGCTTGTATTTCCAGCATCTGCAGATTCTCTCTTGTTTGTTAAAATTCTACAGATTTCACAATCTTATGAAGGATTTGGCTGACTTAACTCTTAAACAAGCAGGTACAGCATCTTTAAGTGGACAAAGGTTCATCGCCATGGTCAGAAACGAGACAGGAAAGGAGGACTCCAAGCCAGGGTGAAATGCAGAGGGATGAGCCCCCCAACCCCCACTACCTACCACCTTGTTAGCAAATGTGTAGTCGCTGGAGAATAAAATTAAGGACCCAAGGGCAAGATTCCTGTATTGGAGGGAAGTGAGAGATTGTTCTGTTCTATGTTTGAATGAGATGTGGCTTACTCCCAACATGCCAGATACAGTGATCAGGCCCGAAGCCTTCTTGATTCACAGAATGGACCAAACTGCTGATTCGGAAAAGGCAAAAGGTGGAGTTACATGTTTCGTGATATACTCTCGGTAGTGCTCCATACGGCAGTTTCGTCGAACTCCTGTTCCCCCGAACTTGAACACCTAATGGTCAAATGCCATCTATTCTATTTACCTAGGGAGTTCTCCTCCATAATCCTGACTGCATACTGTCAGTGACTGGCTATAAACAAGCACTTGAGATACTGCATGATGCTGTCTCCAAACAAGAAACAATCCACCCCAATGCATTTCAATCATAGTGAAGGACTATCAAAAAGTCCTGCCCAATTACCATCAGCATATAAGCTGTAGCACCAGAGGTCCCACTATTATACGGTAAGGAATTCCTACCATTCCATGCCCAAACGGCATTTTAGTAAATCTGATCACTTGGCTGTCATTCTGCTACCTGCATACAGGCAGAGGCTAAAGAGCAAAGCTCCAGAGATTAGTACAACAAAGAGGTGGTCGCAGGAGGCAGATGGGCAGCTGTAGGATTACTTAGAGTCGGTGGACTGGGCCACTACAAGGACCCATCTGTGGATTCCAATGAGTACACCATGGTTATCACAGACTTCATTAAAACAGTTGTAGACGAGTCTTCCCCAACCAGAAGCCCTGGATGAACCATGAGATCTGCGATCTGCTGAGGGCCAGATCAGAGGCACTCAAGTCTGGTGACCAAAAAACTTACAAAAGGTCCAGGTACGATCTCCAGAATGCCATCTCACAGGTGAAGTGGCAATTCCGGACTAAACCCGAATCCACAAAGGATGCTTGACAGTTGTGGTAGGGCTTGAATACCATCGCCTCTTATAAAGTTAAATAAAGCAACACAGGGCTTCACTTCCAGATGAGCTCAATGCCTTCTATGTTCACTTTGACCATAAAACACGGAGGAACGATCACAAACACACACAGCCACCAATGATCCTGTGATTTCACTCTGAGGCCGTGTGTTGGCAGCCTTTGGGAGGGTGAACCCACAAAAAGCATCTGGCAAAGATGAGGTACCTGCACAGCCCTCCAGTGAAAAATGATATCGTATCTGTTAAATAGGGGCTGTTGACAATTCTGATTTGATGGAGAATGGACATGAAAGCACAGAGGAACATCTGGAGAAATTTCTGAAACACTCAGTCGCTGCTGTCGCGACTGCGTGGTCGGGAATCTTTTGGAGGGTAGGCCTCAAAATCCCCGGCTTTGCCTGCTGTTGGTGACCGAGGTTGTGGTCGAATCGTTCGGACAGAGATGGCGCTCAGTACTCGGTGTCGGAGAGCTGATCAGAGCTCGAAGTTTTCGGATGACTCAGAGTCGGACTGTGGTCGGCATGGCAGGGAGAGTTTTTCTTCCTTCTCCCGTCTGTGTGAGATGTGGAACATTTGAGAGACTTTGAACTTTTACTGTGCTCATGGACTTCTTCATCAAGTTATGGTATTGTTACACTGTTGTAACTATATGTTATAATTATGTGGTTTTGTCAGTCTTTTCAGTCTTGGTTTGTCCTGTGTTTTGTGATATCACACCGGAGGAAATATTGTATCATTTCTTAATGCGTGCATTACTAAATGACAATAAAAGAGGACTACGTGTCTTCATAATCTAAAAAAAAGTACGGAGGACCTGTGCTGATCAACTGGCTGGAGTGTTCACTGAGATCTTTAACCTTTTGCTTCAGCAGTCTGAGGTACCCAGCTGCTTCAAGCACGCTTCAATTATACCAGTTCCCAAGAAGAACAGGGCAGTCTGCCTCAAAAACTATCAACTAACACTTACATCAACAGTGATGAAGTGTCTTGAGAGGCTGGTAATGAAACCTATCAATTACTGCCTGAGAAGTGACTTGGATCTGCTCCATTTTGCCTACCGGAGCAACAGGTCCACAGCAGAAACCATCTCATTAGCTCTTCACTCAATCCTGAAACGTCTGGACAGCAAAGATGCATACATCAAGATGCTCCTTATCGACTACAGCTCAGCATTCAATACCATCATCCCCTCAAAACTAATCAAAAGGCTTCAGGACCTTGGCCTCAATACTTCCTTATGTAATTGGATCCTTGATTTCCTTACTTGCAGGCCCCAATCAGTTCAGATGGGCAACAGCATCTCCTCCATGATCTCCATCAGCACACATGCACCACAAGGCTGTGTGTTTAGCCTCCTGATCTACTCACTTTACACTCGCTAAACACAGCTCCAATGCCATATTTAAGTTTGCTGACTGTCATTGATCGAATCAAAGGTGGTGACGAATCAGCATACAAAAAGGAGATTGCAAATCTGGTTGATTGGTGCGATAACAACAGCCTCTTACTCAATGTCAATAAGGAGCTGATTATTGACTTCAGGAGGAGGAAACCAGACGTCCATGAGCCAGTCCTCAGAGGATCAGAGCTGGAGAGGGTCAACAACTCTAAGTTCTTCAGTGTTACTATTTTGGAGGACCTGTCCTGGGCCCAGTACACAAGTGCAGTTATGAACAAAGCACGGCAGCACCTCTACTTCCTCAGGAGTTTGCAAAGATTCGGCATGACATCTAAAAATTTGACAAACTCCTAAAGATGCGTAGTGGAGAGTATATTGAACACTGTCACAGGAAAACAACATCCATCATCAGGGATCCCCACCACTCAGGACATGCTGCCCCCTCACTGCTGCCAACGAGAAGAAGGTACAAGAGCCTCAGAACTCATAGTACCAGGTTCAGAAAAATATTTACCCCTGAAATATCATGATCTTGATATTGGGGATAACTTCTCTCACCCCATCACTGAACTGTTCCCACAACCTATGGACTCACTTTCAAAGACTCTTCATCTCATGTTTTCAATATTTATTGCTTATTTATTAATATTTCTTTATTTTGTATTTGCAGTTTGTTTCCTTTTGCACACTGAATGATTGCCCAAGCTGGTGTGGTCTTTCATTGATTTATTATGGTTATTATTCTATTATGGACTTATTGAGTATGCCCACAAGGAAGTGAATCTCAAGGTTGCATATGGTAACATATTTACCCTGCTAATAAATTTACTTTAGTCTTGAACCTTAGGAAGGCACTTGATTGACTCATTCAGAAAGTCATGACACATGGGATTCATAGAACTTGGCTGCATGGATTCAGAATTAGCTTGCCAACAGAAAGGAGAGGGTACTTGTAGATGGAGCACAGATGGAGGAAACCAGAGGCCCATGAGCATATTCTGCATAGTGGTGCTCCACAGAGATCTTTTCTGGGACTGCTACTCTGTGATTTTCATCAAATGACTTGTTGTAAGTGGAGGATGGGTTAGTAAATTTGCAGATTACATGAAGGTTGGCAGCATTGTGTATAGTGTAGATATAGACAGGATGCAGATTTGGGTAGAGAAGTGGCAGATGGCGTTCGATCTAGAAAACTGTGTAGCGATACACTTTGGAGGATTGAACTTGAAGGCAGAATATAAGGTTACTGGCAGGATTCTTAGCAGTTTGAAGGAACAGAGGGATCTTGGGATCCAAGGCTATAGATCCCACAAATCTTGATGTGCAATTTGAAAGGACGGTTAAGAAGGGGTATGGTATGTTAGCTTTCATTAATTGGGGGATTGAGTTCAAGAGCCATGAGGTAATGTTAGACCATAAATGGAGTATTGTGCTCAGTTCCAGTTGCCTCATTATGGGAAGGATGTGGAAGCTTTATTGACTGTGCAGAGATTTATCAGGATGTTGCCTGCGTCAGAGAACATGTGTTATGGGGAAAATTCGAGTGAGTGAGGGCTTTCCCCTTTGAAAAGAATTAACATGAGAGGCAACTTGATAGAGGTGTGCAAGGTTATCCGAGGCATACGAGGGGTGATTGATAAGTTTGTGGCCTAAAGTAGAAGGAGTCAATTTTAGAAAATCGAGCACATCTATTTTTCAACATAGTCCCCTCCTACATTTACACACTTAGTCCAGTGGAGGTGGAGCATACAGATCTTGGACCTCCAGAAAGTGTCGACAGCAGGGGTGATTGATAAGTTCGTGGCCGAAGGTAGAAGGAGTTAAGTTATACAGCTCTCGTTACATGCACATGCAGTTCAACTCTTTGAGTGATTAGGCAGAAAGTTTGAATAACTCATCTGGGGTGATTGATAAGTTCGTGGCCTAAGGTAGAAGGAGATGAGTTATTAACTTCTAACTTATCAGTCACCCCTCGGATATAGAGTGGGCAGCCAAAGCCTTTTCCCCAGGGCAGCAATGGCCAATACTGGAGGACATCCATTAAAGTGAGTAAAGGAAAGTTTTGGAAGATGTCAGAGGTAGGACTTTTAAAAAAAAATACGAAGTGGTAGGTAACTGGAATGTACTGCTGGGGGTTGGTGGTACAGACTGATACAATAGTCGTTTAAGTGACTCATAGATTGATGTAAGAAAAATTGAAGGTTATGGGTCACAGGGCAGGGCTAGACTGACTGTGGAGCAGATTTATATAGGTTGGCACAACTTTGTGGGCTGAAGGGTTTGTATTATGCTGTACTGTTCTAAATTCCATCATTTACATACTCAAGTTCAGAACATGGTGTGATTATAATTTCACTAGCATTCCAAAAGCTCAGCATCAGGAGGATAAAGAGGTTTTTGTACCATCAAAACAACATCCAATAAACTCCACAGGATTTACATGAGTGACTCATGAAATGTTATCCTTTTCATTGTATCCCCACTAATGCAAGTTGTTTCATGACCAAACCATCACCTACTATTATATTTTATCAGTAAACTGGCTATAATATTGCCAGTTCATTAGTATTGTTTTGTTAATACCATGGAATTATTTGTTTAACATTATAACAGCATAAGCACTAGGGCTTTAGTGGTTGAAAGAGAAGATCCATTAATGTTTCAGGGCCGCTGAGGATGAGTCACGAATGAGTTGTCTTGCAGACACCCATCCACATCCCGAATATAAATACACATGTTCAACAAAAAACTGATTTACTGCGTCCTTCAATGATGAGCAGAAGCATGACAAGGAATAATACAACATTCTGTCAGCTTATTTTAGGTAAGAGTATGTCCTAGCAGAATGTTGCAAATGTGCTGCAGCTCAGGGTGCATTATGGATTTGTCCAAGGTTTGCAGAGATAGAACATAGAACTGCACAAGCCATTTGGTCCATGATCTTGATGCTAATTTATATTAACTGTCTTTATCAGTCTATCAGCTATATCCCTCCACATTCATGTGTCAGTCTAAAAGCATTAAACTCCCCTAGACTGCTTGGGAACTCTTTCTAGGCACCTACCACTCTGTGTGAAAACAAACAAACAAAATTTGCCCCTTATGCTGTCTTTAAATTTCCCACCTTTTACCTTAAAAGGATGTCCTCTGATGTTTGACATTTCTACCTTTGGGAAAAAAAAATCTGACCCTATCCATGTCTCAATCTTAAAAAACCTTTATCAGGTCTTCTCTCAGTCTTTGATTCTTTGAGGAAAACAACCCATGTTTATCCAAATTTTCTTTATAGCACATACTCTAATCTAAGCAACATCCTGGTAAACCTTTTTTTTGTATCTTTTCCACAATCTTCCTGTAATAGGGTAACGAGAATAGCACAAAAAAACCCCAACTGTGGTCTGACTAAAATTTTATTGAAACTTTTAATAAGCAATTAAACAGTCAAAGCTCTTCAGTGGGGATTAACTCCTAGTTTTCCCATTCAATTTCAAAATATGAATATCACAGACCTGAATAACTATAATATTAAATTTAGCTTATAACTGAGTATACAAATTTTCAAACACTTCTCTCATTGTTCTTTTGTTTCTGATGGGTGCAAATTCATGATTGAATATGGTTCTGGATGATTAAAGTAACATGCCTGAGTTAACATATGCTGTTTGTCCAGTTCACCAGTTATTCAATGCTGTGGAGACTAGCTTCCACCACTGTACTTCCCTTTATCTTTAACTAATGATAAGTTTGATAAGCTCTGCAAGTTCATTATATTAATGCGTGCAAACCCTTGCAGCAAAAGGATGCACACTACTGAAGGTTGAAGAAATTAATTGAAGGAATGCAGGTGACCATGCACATCTCAAAGCGGGAGATACTGTTAGCAAGTATAGTAGCTTAGAGCAGTTTGGCCGTAACTATCAAAGATAACAGCACCCTCCATTCTGATCCTCATCGCCTATCTTCTCTTTAGCCTAGGGACATTTCTGATTTGCACATCACAGATGGCATATACATGTACAGGTACTGCATAATTTTTGCTTCTTGCCACCCCACAACCACAGTAGATCCTTCTCCATCTTCCATTTTAGACATTCAATGACATGGCATGGAGTGCTGGTGGAGAAACCACAGGAAGATAGTGATAGTGAAGACACAGCATCAATCTATTTCATACTTCAGTATTGGGGAAGATAGGCTAGGATAGGATTGTGATATTTAAGACACAGGACAACAGCAGTCTGCAGCCAGCATAGGGAATGAAGATCAAACATTTACTAGTTTACTGGAGACTAGATTCCTAGACAAGTTCCATTGTACCAGATTCAGATGCAGACATTGAGAAACAGATAAATAAAGACAATGAGAGTTAACGATGTAGGAATCCCTCAGAAATCTTCTATTCAGCATTAAAAGGCACAGAGGACCCCAATGTCAATGGTGTAAGACACTGGGCAGAGCCTAGCTGGAACGTGCTATTTGCAGTGGTACACAAATCCAGTCAAGCCCCTTAGGAAGTATACATGATTGTACTACAACTTCAGTAATCAGACCAATCAGGAGCCACCCACCGCATGGGTGCTGGCAGTGGAACTGATTAATTAATATTCACATCAGTGCTGTGGTTCATGCTCGATTAATAAGGGCACAGATTTCACAAATGTTATTTCAGTAGAGCTTTTGCCATTGTCCTTCAGCCATCCATCTGGTCTGCTAACAGTAACATAAAGATGGTGAAGACTGAAGAACTTCTTTGTCTACAGCTACTAGGGATCACCCTCTAAGCCACTTTTAATTTCCATAACAGGAGGGAAGGATCACAGTTTAGGGTTCTTCTCCCGCAAGAGTGGGAGGGGTCAGGTGGTGGGGAGTATACCCCTCAACAATGGTGTGGAAAGGTGAAACATCAGAGTGCCACGTGGGTGGCTAAAAGTGTGGAAATGTATAGGCCGTAATGGAAACATCTGTAAAGGATTGACAGACATTATATTGTACATAATTTTATTTTATTTTTGAATAAAGTATATTTTGGTAAAATTAAAAAAAAACATCCACTTCTGGCTAGCTACATTGAATTCTAGGATAGGCAAAGGCACATACAATAAAAGGCTTATGGGGACATGAAAGGGTTGATTCAATGACAGAAAGCATCAACAAATCATTGCAACACTCAAAAGTCAACCAGCAACTTTATTAGACAGTAGTTGTTTCCTTTTAATATTGCTGATCAGGTGCCTCTCCTCTTCTTGAACACGTTCAGTTTTGCAACATTAAGGATGGGCAGAGACTGGAGCACTGAATCCTACAATAGCAGCATTGATGTCATGCAAGAGATGATTGCCAATTAATATTGGAGCTTATTATGTGTACTTCCAGCAGACATGCACTGCCAACATCTAACAATGTAACAGGGCTTGCCCTATTAAAGGGAACACATACCAGGAATGGACTTTGAAACTCTGAGTGCACTCAAAAGACCAAATAATCCAAATGTTTTTCCAAGTGTGATCCCACCTCAACAAGAGCACCCTCTCCTGCTTCTATTCTTGTAGAAATTCATTTGTTCCACCAGTTATTTTGACATTAGTAAAGTGGAATGAAGGAGTTCTGGTAATCCATACAATAACTCAGTTGCCTGAAATGACAGCCTTGAAGACAAACATGAGCTGAATAATACCTTCGTTATTAAGAATCCCGATTGCCTATCCTTAAAAATGCACCCCATAGTATTTCATTTACAACAACAAAACCTAGTGATAACATGAGTACTGTTTTGTGTTTACTGTTCTGTGACATTTGATACAGTTGCATGGTGTGGAATAACATCTCGAGTCACAGCTGGTTTGCAGTGATTTCATTGCGATATGGTAAATGCTTTTCAATTCATTAGGAAGCACGGTATGGAAAATAACATGAGCACAGAACACTTGAATACAAATTTCTTTGTCAGCTCAAAAGAGTAACACATTTCCAAAAGTAGGTTAAAAATAGAAATGGCAAAACTCACTGAGGTAAAATTCTGTGGCCCACACATGTCCCCTCGGTATCTGCAAGATAGAAGCATGTCATCCAACTGGTGGCCCAGGCGGTCCATGAAATTCAGGCTGATTCCTTCAAAACTGCGAGGCGGTAAAAAGAGACGGAAATCGGAGAGTTTCTGAAACCACTGCCGCCTGTCTTCCTTAATGAGCTCAATGACCAAGGGCCGGGCTGTGCGGTTCTCGGTGAGAAGCCCCAGCCACTGGCCCGCGTAGTACAGGTCACTTTTGGTCAACTGGTAGAAACGGATTGGGTTATTGTTGCATATGGTGAGAGCGGGGAAGTTGAGCTCCTTGGTCCAGTCCATGTGAAATCGGGTGTGGGACGGGAAAGAAAGAAGATAGAGGAACCGGTTGGAGGACCAAGAGATTAGGAACCCCAATGAGGTGCAAAAGGCTAAAAACCAAACGACTCTGCGGTGCAGTGAATAGTGCTGTGAACAGATGTACTTAATCCCGTGAATTTTTGCTTGCTTCACAAATGTATGAGTTATCTCTTTGATGCTCCGAGGCCGGCTCTTCCTCTCCGCCGTGACTTTCTCCGGGTTGGTGTGGGTACCTCTCGGTTCTTGGGGACCCTCCGGGGCCATGATTCCCCAGGGTGTCACTCCGACAGTTGCAACGTCCTCGAAGCAAAACTGAAATCTGCTTGCCCACATTCAGTCCGCCAGCTTCAGGGAACGGCCACAGGATCGAAATCCAAGTTTAGGCAGCTCTCAACAGAACGTCGACCACCCTTTGATTCTCCATAACTTTTGCTGCCCCCGCAAACCGGTTAGCCAGTCTTCATTTTAAACCTTCTGAACTCCATCTAGGGACAATAAAACAAAATTGGAAATCCCTTTGTATTCCATCAACTTTAATAAATGAGCGCGGAGAAGCGTTCTAGCCACCTGTGTGTGTGTGTGTGTGTGTGTGTGTGTGTGTGTGTGTCTCTCTCTCTCTCTCACACACACACGTGACAAGAGTATATGTACTCACACGGACTCATGCAGCTGACTTCCTTGACAATGAAAGTGTTCATCACTAGAAGGCAAACCCATCGTCTCTGTCGTCTAAGATCTGCTTCGTTTTGTCACTCTCCTTCGTGGCACGTTGCATCGAAACCCATGCTTTGCATCCCCTCTTCATGTACTGTGCGAAGCGGGGGTGATCGCAGGTGGAACTTGATGCCTCCCTTCAGGACCGAACTGGATCGCATCCAGTTGAATTCTCGATTTTGACGTGCGTGCGGCTAGCGACTGGCTTCACCCGTTTCCATGCCAATACAACATCTTTCCAGTCCCCGAAGCGCAGAACCGCTAGAAGCCTCTCTCACTTTGAAGATTTCATCCTAACGAAGCTCCCAGGTTACTCGCCAAATGAGTAACGAGGGCAGCAGCCAATTGTCAGAAAGGGCAGGGAGCTCACTCGCCAATAGGCTGGAAGTTGGGAATGATTAATTCATAGCCAGGCGATGCTTCGCCATGCAACGGGCCGGCCATTAACCCTTTCGCTGCTTAATATCATCCTTAACTTCATTCTTTACTTTATCACCACGTATAATTATATTTATCGAATAAGAAAGGGAACCATTCACAGCATTCTCATCGTGCTCTATCTCCTCCTACTGACGTTCCCACTGAGTTTGCATGGATCCCGAGCCTTTTGGACCGGCAGACATAGACTCCAATGTGAATCGAGTAGGCAGGAACTAAGGTTAAAACGTCTGCTCCCCAAATCCCTGCGCGCTCCAGTGTCTAAATTCTGTCCAACTGCAGAAACCCGCACTGCAAGGATTTCAGAATTATTTTTTTTGATGGTAAATGCATTTCTCAAAATCACGGAGAACTGTGCGAGTCCGGGTCCCATTCCACGCTGGGTCCCGGCTGGTTGCCTCCGATGAACTGTTTTATTTTTATAACTAGTCACTAAAGCAGTAACTCGGGGTGGTGTAAGCATCACTTGTTTTTTCTTCTCTCTAATTCTGATACAGCGATAAATCAGCCGAAACCCAGCCTTGAGCTACAGACTGTTTACTTTGGTAGACGTTCACCCAGTGCTTTCCTACAGAATTGTGCTGAGAAAAATTGATGGACTTCTCCTGAAATCTATAAAGACTGTTTCACATCAGCGATCAATCTCCTGTCATCCTGACGCCAATCTGCTGTTAGACCTCGGCTGATCGGTTCAATACATGTACTCTCGTGGACTACACCAGATACTTAATTTAAAATGCAGACTAATATTCTGATGTAAATTCGTAGACCAAAAAAAGCTAACGCTGTCTCCACTGACGCTGTCTGACCTGCTGACCAGCATTTTCTGTTTTTATTTCTGATTTCAAGCATTCAGTACTTTTGGCTAAAACCTTTCTGCGTTGAACTCTCATCACTATCTCAAAATCAATGAAAGTGTGAGATCAACAGAAACCGTTGCAATGCGACCAAATTTGCCCACACTCAAAAGCAGTTATTTAGTGTTTGACGAAATGCAGTTGCTGCCTGAAAATAAACAGTCTTCCACTAATTAAGGATTTAGTATCAATAATTCATTCTTTCACTAGCATTTGTAAAGTCTACCAGTGTTGAAAGGTTTTCAATGTCACTTAGAAATTGTATTTCTCCTACTTAATGTTACATTGTAGGTTTCTACACTAAATTAGCGAAGTGGGTAAGTGAATGGTGATTTTATGGCTAGGCACACATGTCTGCATCTCTAAATCAAGTCTGCTGTCTTTATTCTATGCTCAGTTGTGCTTTAGAAAAGCCAAGGTCTGGACCATAAGGATTTAAATCTGCCGGCATGAAACCTCCCTTGTGTTCTGAATTCCATTCCACTTTCCTGATATATCGTATTCTTATACAAGGTTACCAACAAAAGAACAAACAAAAAATGTACCAAGCATAATACATTGTATATCTGGGGTAATACTCTGATTGTTGCAATGGTAAGCTATGGAAATGCCCTGGAAGCAGAAAATTGAATGTGTAGTTAAAAAGAATGAGAAGGGAGACCTGTATTTCTGTTGTGGTTTTCACAGCCTAGTTCCAAACTTCCTTAGAGTCAAAGAAAATAAAATACTGGAACATCTATGAGGATAGAGCAAATGATAGAGACTAATTGGATAGCTCTTTCAAGGAGTAGGCACAGACACATTAGGATGAATGGTGATTTTTTATCTGGTTGTCATTAATGGAGCTTTGTACTGTGGCAGACAGGAATTTGTCAGATGTGAAGGAAAAGCTGACTGTCTGCAGCATTGCATATTGTGCTAAATGACTTTTCTTCCTGTAGCAGTCACTGGGCCACACTGGCCATTAAATAACTGTTGATTCACTTTTGATTATAATAGATCCTGGAGAACTCACCAACCCTCATTGCTACAAACATCCTTTGGAATGATGACTTTTGAACCTTTGACTCCATAAATGTTCATGAACACTCACCATCTTGTTCACACATCTCTGCAGGATACAGCTGTTTCTTTGACCTATATTTGGCAGGAATATTATTTTTGAACTGCACTTGTTACACGCACATTGGTCAGAATGCGAAACACTAATTTACCTCTTGCCATGTTTCTGTAGGAATGCATTTGTTTTCTGGGCTTCCTGTCAAGCATTTTTGTTCTTGACACCTGCATTGTTTTAAATGTGCAGTTGTGTCACACGTGAAATGTTTCATCTCAGACTGTTTAAATTCAGTTACTTGGCACCACATATATACCAGACAAAAATATTTGGCTCCATCCATTCACCATATCAAAACTTCTGAAAGGCATTTCGAAAGTACAGACAGTGGCTTGGTAATATAATGGTTATCTACATAAAATAGCGCAAACACAATTACAATGCCAGTGACCCAGCTTCAATTCCACCGCTGTCTTTAAGGAGTTTGCACTTTCTCCCCGTGACTGTGTGGGTTTCCTCCCACATTCTAAAGGTGTACTGGTTAGTAGGTTAATTGGTCAGATGAATATAGTTGGGTGGCGTGAGCTTGTTAGGCTAGAAGTGCCTTTTACTGCACTTTATATCCGCAGGAAAAATAACCTCAGGGTTGTATGTGGTGACATGTATGTACTCTGATAATACCTTTTACTTTAAACTTTTGAACTTTATCTCTAAATAAATAAATAAAATTCTAATCAGTTTCCTAAGCTTAATTTACTGAATTAGAAATATATCCCTCATATAAAGCACTCTTCTTAGAATAACAAAAAGTGAAAGTTTTGTTACAATTTTTTGATTCTTATTCATCATTCAATATTTCCAATGGAAAGGATCTTGCTTTACATTAGCCATTCTATCCCAAATTACAGAATCTGTGTTCTGAACCTTCAGTTATAGTTCTCTACAGCACCTATAAGTGTTTTATAACTTGTGTAAGTTCTGCGCTGGATATCTGATGGCAATCATGATCATTTATGTTATTTTAATGCCTTCAATGTAATGTTATTAATAATTCCAGTTTTCATTATTAATTCTATTTTATGATGTTTGTTTTTAACGATTTTTCCTCCTGAAAACAAGATTGTTTTGAATCTACTTACTAAGATTTATATACATTTATTAATAGATTGACATATATTTCTGATGATTATTTCACATAATTCATACCCTAAATCGTATTGTGTCCCAAGTCTCTGGGGCTACCATTATTTCTTAAGCAGCACTCCAGCCTAGCTAGGGAAGTAGTTTCACTAGGATTTCAACTTGATTCTTAAAAGTCAAATATAACTGGGGGTGGAACCGATGAAAATCAGGTACCTAGTTTTATCAGGATGTGGCACAGTATTGCAGGTTAATACGTTTAGTGTAGTGCACTTACTTCCAGAGAGATTGAACCACATTTTAATTTTTTAGAGCAGGTAAGGAACCTGCTACCCTAAAGAATGCCCTGATAATGAATGAAGAAGATAGAGTTTGATTCCCTTGCATAGGACTGGGATTAAGTGATGGTAGTCCGGGTGTAGTTTAAGCAATACACTGGATTTTCTGATTGTACAGGTTAATGAAAATCCTGCTGTGGTGCTCCATCCCTTTCAAATTAGTAGTTCCACTTTATCTTACAAATTCTGGTTAGGTAAATTGCTAAATTGTTACTAACCAGTTTTGTTGGGGGTACATTCAATGAATTTTCTGAGCTAGTACCTGTAAATTCAGCTCAAAATAACTGCTGCAGTTAGATATGGCATTTTTTGCACATACACACCAGAATAAATGAGGCAGAATGTAACAAACAGTACTTCCAAGAGATCGGGAAGTTGCAACACTAATGTGTTATTAATGACTCAGGTGATGGAATAGAAAATTGTATATTGTATTTTCTGCTTTTTATAAGAGGCAGTAAGTTGAAAAATCTGAGGAAGAAATTTGAAAGGAATATTGATTAAGTGTGTGTGGAAAGCTATTGAAAATTAAACTCCATTTTCATATTGAGGTCATACACCAAACATACGAAAGATAAATCAGAATGTTTCCTACAGAGCGAAAAACCCAGAACTCTAAAGGAGCAAACAGACAGATCAATTCAAATCAAAGACATGTACAAAATGAATCAAACAAGTTCAAGCAACATTGGCCTTCATCCTGAGAGGACCAGCTTAAAAAAAGGGAGGTTATTTTTATTTTTCATTTGCACAGTTAATCAGTCCTGCATTCAATTTACAGACCATACTTGAGAAAGGATATATTGGCCCTCGAAGGGGTTGCAGAGCCGATTCACCATAATGCTTCAAGAATTTAGGGGACTGAATTAAAAGAATTTCAAGGATGTGGAACTAAGGTGAGTACATAAATTTGAAATAGATACTAACCAAAATCCAAATGAAAGAACAGATGGATACATGTCCTATAGTACGAGGAATACAGCTCCTGATATAAAATCAAATGGAGGGATGTCACACCACCTTAGCTCTGATTTTAGGTCTAGGCTAGTATTCTACATTCAAGTAATACATAAAAGGGATCTTTTCAAATATTAAGCAACACTCGCAACACGCTGGAGGAACTCAGCAGGTTGGGCAGCATCCATAGAAACGATCAGTCAATGTTTCGGGCTGGAACCCTTCGTCAGGACTGTAGAGTGAAGGGGCAGAGGCCCTATAAACCAGTAAGGGGAAAGATAAAGGGGTGGGGGAGGGGAAGCAGGAAGGTGATTGACAGGAAAGGTGAAGAAGGAATAGGGGAAAACACAATGGGTAGTAGAAGGAGGCGGGACCATGAGGGAGGTGATAGGCAGCTGGGGGAGGGGGCAGAGTGACTATCCCTTTCCTGCCTATCACCTCCCTGCTTCCCCTCCCCTACCCCTTTATCTTTCCCCTTACTGGTTTTTCACCTGGAACCTACCAGCCTTCTCCTTCCCACCCTCCCCCCACCTTCCTTATAGGGCCTCTGCCCCTTCCCTCTACGGTCCTGATGAAGGGTTCCGGCCCAAAGCGTTGACTGATCATTTCCGTGGATGCTGCCCAACCTGCTGAGTTCCTCCAGCGTGTTGTGAGTGTTGCTTTGACCCCAGCATCTGCAGATTATTTTGTGTTTTCAAATATTAAACTCCTATAATGTCCATCCTGAGCAACAGGAAGTAAAGAGCAAGAAGCCCAGTTCTAGTGGAATTGTGAAGAGAATTCCTAGACTGCATTTTCAAGCAATTCTGAAGGAGAACTGGGATCTGATATTTCTGAGGGAATATCCTATATTCCAGCACTCTTTGGGTTAATGAGTAGGGATAAACCTGACACCTTTAGTTCCTTTATGATCAACAAGCAACAACTTTTCACTGTCATCCTGTCAGTCATTCTTCTATACCCCTCTTCAGTAATGATCTACTGTACTCCCAGTTGTCAAGTGATTGCTGTTTTTGAGTTTCTTTAAAGTACACATACAGTAAAAGAGTACTTGCTAATACATGTAATCTTTTCTGAACATTGATTTCCACAAACTGCTTAAAACGTAAAGCTTATATGCTTAATTGCTTATACATTAAAAGTATGATCATAAAAGATAATTGTGGTCTGCATTACAGCAAAAATTATACCTATATCATGCAATGCCCTGATCCTCTGTCAAATACAGGGATGATCGGTCAATATTCTGTCAGTTGTAGCCTTACTGGACCAATTTCAGAGCTTTTTGTTTCCATACAATGGCAATAGAACTCACAGGTTTTTGATGAATGGGACCATTCCATCAGCTATGCTTATCCAGGATGGGTCTTGGATAGAGTTGGTGGGCACAAGCAGCAGGAATCTCCGGCAGAATTTAGTTACTTAAAATAATTTCTACAACAATTCTTGTCAAACATGGGGATCTCTGGAACGTTCCATTGCCGAATTTACAGTAACTATCCTCAGGAAAGGTGCCAAACTTCAGGAGTTATGCTTTTAAAGGCTGTTGTCCAAAAGGGCAAGTTTTAGTTACCTGTCAATATCCTAATTATCAGGTTAAATCATAATGTTTGCTGTAAGTGACTAGACACAGTCTGTTAATATTTCTGTTTCAAAAGAGAAAGTTGTGAATCAAATGTTGTCTGAAACTGAACAGAATAGTTGCATAACTCTATGCAGAGCAGCCAACAAGGAGAAATCCAATATTTCAAACTTATATTCTAAAGTAAGTCAAAATAAATTGAAATTACTGATCATTTACACTGACAAAAATAAATGCATTTTCTTTTGTCTTATATATTGTACATACTTAATATGCAATGTAATAACATGTACATTGGACCCTGTTTCTGAATCCTAGTTCTGAATTTCCGAAGCAGATTTCAATGCACTATATTCTGCCACACAAGAGAGTGAAAATGCTTTAACCTAGAGTGGAAAAAAAAAACAAACTGCTAGAGGAGCTTAGTGGGTTAGACAGCATCTGTGGATAGAAGGAGTCAAACAATATTTTGGGTTGAGACCCTGCATTAGGATGCTTTACATTCCCTAAGTAGTTTGTTTCTTGTATGTGTATATTCTAAGATAACATGTACAGTATCGTGGAGACTGATTTTTCCCCCTACATTGGGATTAACAGAAATAAAGAAACATAGAAACCTACAGCACATTACAGACCCTTCAGCCCAGCAAAGTCGTGCCAACTATATAACCTGCTCTAGAAACGGCCTAGAATTTCCCTACCGTATAGCCCTCTATTTTCTAAGCTCCATGTACCTATCTAAGAGTCTCTTTAAAGACCCTATTGTTTCTGCCTCCACTGCTGTTGCTGGCAGTGGATTCCACGCACCCACAACTCTCTGTATGAAAAACATACCCCTGACATCCCCTCTGTACCTACTTACAAGCACCTTAAAACTATGCCTTCTCTTGTTAGTCATTTCAGTCTTGGGAAAAAGCCTCTGGCTAGCCACATGATCAATGCCTCTCATCATCTTATACACCTGTATCAGGTCACCTCTCAAGCTTGAAAGGTTTCACTCCCAATCAATCGCCAATCTTTTGATAAACAAAGAAACTCATAAAAATTCTCACTACATCCTTTTCCAACTGTTGTAGGCTAAGACCTTCAGCAATCTGCTAGTACAGATTACAGAGACTTCAGCCGCGGCTGCCTTCAGCTTCGTTTTACTTTTTAAACATTTGTTTTTGGGCTGTGGAGATCATAGATCCACCACAAATTATAGTGAATAGCTTTCCAGGTCATATTGGACATCCATTAAAGTTGATCAGAAATAAATTATTCAAATGATATTCCAAAACAACTTTAAAACTTTAATTAATTTATTCTAAGACACAATAGCAATGCTATTTGTGTCTTTGTTTTGTGAAATACTGTGTATAACTTCAAGTGATATTGTTTTCCTTCATTTCTTATCTTAGATATTGGACATATAATAATGAACTTGAGGATTATTTTCCTGAATCATTTGATTAATAATATTACTTTGTTTAGAAATGTGAATGTTGTTCAGAAAGACATAAATCTTTCAGCAATCATTTACATCACATAATCAACCACAAAATATGGATGAATTATAAATTCATATGGGCCAAAAGTAACTAAAAGAAAAAAAAAACTATTTGGGCTAAAGTATAACAGAAAACATTTGGTGAAAAATTATTGATATAAAGGAGAGTTATTTCACTGTAAGAGATTACAGAGCATGTAATTTTTAATATGTATTTTAATTTCTCTAGTATTACATAAATTGAATCATAGAATATGCTGCTTTATAGCAATAAGATGCTAATAACAAAGTGACACTTGCTATTGGAAGTGTAATAATTACAGGAAATAGTGCTAAGGGGATGATATTTAATTATATATATTATACAAATTCGATCTTTGACTTTCAATGACATGAGTCGGATTTATTAAAACATAACTGATAGGTACTGATTAATGTGAATTTGTTTTTAACAGTTTAAGATGTAGACTGTTGAAGAAAATCCTCAAATTCTTAATGCAAAGTTAAATTTTTTCCCAGTGATTATCTGAATATGGATTTACTAGCACCATCTTCTGCCTAAGCACCCTAAGGGTTCTGCAGACAGAACAGCTGATGGCAGCAGCTGCTCAGTTTGTGGAGCAAGCTGCCGAATTTCATTGTAAAGAGAGTGCAGTGTTTGTAAGGGCCGATGCAACACATAATCCTGTGGCTGTTTGCATCGATTTATTTTATTGCTGATCATTTTCCAGAAAATCAGTGCCAAGAATGATCTTCCTTTCTTATTGATTTAAGTTTAACTGTCAATGTGCCAAAGCAAGAAACAGAATTAAAAAATGCATTCTTTGTTTATAATGTCAGCTGAAGAGAAGAAGCAGTCAGCCCTAGGCGCATTAAAGAGTTTTTTTGTAGTTGAACCTGAATGCCAGTGAGCACATGACTGCCAGTTTTCCACATTGGAGAAGTAAAGTGAACAAGCATAAATAAATATGTTTTTTTAAAATTATCTCTACTGCAATGACTTCCAGGGTTTCATTACAGCAGTCAACTGTGCATAGCATACAGCTAATGTAGAAACCTAAGGACTGTGTCTACTAATCAATGAACCAGAAAAAGTATAGCCACAGCCATCTAGTTTAAGATATTGTATGTGTAATGGAGACAGATAAATGGGTGAGTTCTCTGTTATGAAGTACAGCAGTGAGAGTACACCACTGACAATCACAGTAGTGAGTTCACCACTGTGGTATAGCAATAGGAGTACACCTCTGAGTGTTACAGTTGTGAGTTTACCAGTGTAAGTTCACCATTATGGGTTCACCATAGCAATGGATTCTCCAAGATAGAGCAGTATGATTTAAATATTATGGTGCCCAAAGGTTTGTGGTACAATAGAGGAATGGACAAAGGACTGCACAGACTTTAAAAGACAGCATGTTTATAATCATTTTATAGGACGAGGAGCGGAAAATTGATCATAAGGTAATACTTGACATGAGAGAGAATTCAAGTTCCCAGATACAAGATATCCACCATTCATCGCACTGTTAATTGGGTGATCATACCCTTGCCATTGTTCTCCAAAAGAGTGAAACTTATGAAATAACATGACTCTTCAAATAACCAGTACCAATTCACCACGTTTATCATGTATCTAGTCTACACTAGATCTAAATATCTTGTAAAGTGTACAGTATAACCTGACTTATCAATGTTCACAGTGAAACAACACACTTCCTGCATCTGTTTGGTGGCATAAGTAGGATTAGTAGTCGATTCGCTGCTCACAGTGGAACTAACATTATTCTATATATAGCCATTCCAGCTTCTCTTGAGATCTCAAGGCTAATTGACAGAGAAAGCTGGGTGGTATCAGTGTGGCTGAAGTTTATCTCTGTTTAATATATGATCCCTTTGAATGACAACTCCTACCACACCTTTTTACTTATGAATTCTGTGAGTGTTCAATTCAAAAATAATTTTATCAGATGATGATGTTCCTAGAATTAACTAATTCATGTTTTTAAAAAGCTCCTTATTATTACTCAGGTTTTGTCTAAGTACTTTTTATACTGAGCATTGCTATCATTTTATGATAATAAGAGAATTATTATTTAGTTATAGTTTTTTTCCAATGTTAAATATAGCTGGTGTTACAGTGATTTCATCGGCATTATATTTTATGCTTGCTGATTCCTAAAGCTGGAGCATACAATGCCTATAAAAAGTATTCACCTCCCCTCCCCGGAAGTTTTCATGTTTTATTGTTTTATGATATTGAATCACAATGGATTTAATGTGGCTTTTTTGACACTGATCAACAGAAGACTCTTTCGTGTCAAAGTGAAAACAGATCTCTATCAAGTGATCTAAATTAATTACCAAAATAAAACACAAAATAATTGATTGTATAAGTATTCACCCCCTTCAAGTCAGTATTTAGTAGATGCACCTTTGTGTGGATAAGACTCTATTAGCTTTGCACATCTGGACACTGCAATTTTTCCCCATTCTTCTTTACAAAGCTATTCAAGCTCTGTCAGATTGCATGGGGATCGTGAGTGAACAGCCCTTTACAAGCCCAGCCACAAATTCTCAATTGGTTTGAGGTCTGGACTCTGACTTGGCCACTCCAGGGCATTAACTTTGTTGTTTTTAAGCCATTCCTGGGTAGCTTTGGCTTTATGTTTGGGGTCATTGTCTTGCAGGAAAACAAATCTTCTACCAAGTCGCAGTTCTCTTGCAGACTGCATTAGGTTTTTCTCCAGGATTTCCTTGTATTTTGCTGCATTCATTTTATCCTCTACCTTCACAAACCTTCCAAGGCCTGCTGCAGTGAAGCATCCCCACAGCATGCTTCACGGTAGGGATGGTGTGTTTTTTTTATGTGTGGTGTTTGGCTTACGACAAACATAACATTTAGTCTGATGAATAAAAAGCTCAATTTTTGTTTCATCAGACCATGGAACCTTCTTCCAGCTAACTTCAGAGGCTCCCACATGCCTTCGTGTAAATTCTACCTGTGATTTCATGTGTTTTTTTTTCAACAGTGGCTTTCTCTTTGCCACTCTCCCATAAAGCTGTGACTGGTGAAGCACCCGGGCAACAGTTGTTGTCTGTGCGGTCTCTCCCATCTCAGTCACTGAAGCTTGTAACACCTCCAGAGTTGTCATGGGTCTCTTGGTGACCTCCCTCACTAGTCCCCCTCTTGCAGGGTCACTCAGTTTTTGAGGACTGCCTGCTCGAGGCAGATTTACAGCTGTGCCATGTTCTTTCCATTTCTTGATGATTGACTTAACTGTACTCCAACAGTTATTCAGTGACTCGGAAATTTTCTTGTATCCATCTCCTGATCTGTGCTTTTCCATAGTCTTTTCACAGAGTTGCTTGGAGCATTCTTTTGTCTTTATGGTGCAGTTTTTGCCAGGATACTGAGTCACCAGCAGTTGGACCTTCCAGATACAGGTGTATTTTTACTACAATCAATTGAAACACCTTGACTGCACACAGGCCTCCAAAAGCAGATCTCCATTTAACTAATTATGTAACTTTGAAACCAATTGGCAACACCAGTAATGATTTTGTGAGTGATATTAAAAGGAGAGGGGTGTGTACTTATGCAATCAATTATTTTGTTTTATATTTGTAATTAATTTAGATCACCTTGTAGAGATCTGTTTTCACCTTGACATAAAAGAGTCTTTTTCTGTTGATCAGTGTCAAAAAAGCCAAATTAAATCCACTGTGATTCAATGTTGTAAAACATTATAAGCACTGTATATCATGAAATTTAAATAGTTGATACAATTTTTAAAATTGTTTACACATAGACAGTAAGGAAAGAGCTGATTTTCCATTGTTTTTCCTGTTCCCTATTCTAATATCCTAATGTCTCCTATTCTAAAGACAGCTACCTCTTTTGCAGTGCATGTTAGAACCAGCAAATGAATAAGATTTAGATAAAAGGAGGGTTTGAGACCTCTGCTACTCCTCATTATAGGTGGAGTTTATTGTAGTCAGAATTTGTATTGGAACTTTTGTGTGTAAGCTCATAGAAAGCTTCATAATTTAAGACATGATCCATGGAGCAATTAGGGTAAATAAGCCCTGTAATCATGGACATTTTATGAAATGATATGAAGAAATGAGAAAGGCAAAAGAAAATATACAGAAGCATCTGCCAGTTTCCTGTCCCTAAAACCTGGCCATCTATTGTGGGCACTGAAATCCTCAGTATATTTCATTACATTCAGATGTAAATGCTACATGCAATATTACAGGTCATTCAGGAAACAAACTTTTTGAAAAAAAAACGAGCTCTTCACAACCTTTCTCAGAGGACAAACATTCCCCGCTTTCCTAAATCAGGTGCCTTTACATACTTTTTCCCAGCCCACCATCAATAGCCATTGTACTTTATGCCATCCTGTTTACTCTGGAATCCATTCAATTTACGTTAACATGTCTGTGTTGAACAAGACTCAATGTTGGGAAGGAGGTAATGGTTAGTTTGGGTAATGCAAGGAGTATGCTGGTGTGCTCTTGAAGAAGTGCTTTAGAAGTGTGGTCAATGCCACATAAAGACTAGTACCACCAACACTATACTCCAGAGTTTTACAGAGAGACAGATGTAAAGTATGCTTTCCACAACCACACCCGCGCCAACCCCCACCAGCTCTGCATCAGAGTTTAAACAGTGACGGACCACTAGCATTGTACCCAATGATATACAGTGCTGATCATTTACTATACCTCTGATATTTTGTGGCTGAACCTTGCCCACAGGTACATTATTCTAGTGTAACAATGATGGGCTGTGTCTGTGTCCAAACTACAGTAACCCAATGACTGACCTTCACCCATGTTATATAATAATTGAACTCTACTTGCTTCATCCTCTGTTGGTACTGTTCTCAGGTTTTGCAGTGACTGACATGTACCTGCCAGTACAATGCCCTACCTTTGCACAATGACAGATTCATCAGTACTGTACCCCAGTAAATGTCATACGCTTGAAGAGCTGTACTCATAAATATTTTAGACTATGGACCATAAGACTGTAAGACATAGGAGTAGAATTAGGCTGCACCATTCAATCATGCCTGATCCTTTTCTTTTCCCCCTCCTCAGCCCCATTCCCCAGCCTTCTCCCTGTAAACTTTGATACGGTGTCCAATCAAGAACCTATCAAGCTCTGCCTTAAATACACCCAACCTGGCTTCCACAGCTACCTCTGGTAATAAATTCCACAAATTTGCCACCCTGTGGCTAAAGAAATTTCTCCACATCTCCGTTTTAAATGAACGCCCGTCTATCATGAGGCTGTGCCCTCTTGTCCTAAACTTCCCCACCATGAGAAACACCCTTTCCACATCTACTCTGTCTAGGCCTTTCAACATTTGAAAGGTTTTAATAAGATCCTCCCTCATCTTCTAAATTTCAGTGAGTACAGACCCAGAGCTATCAATCATTCCTCATATGAGAACCCTTTCATTCCCAGAATCATCCTTGTGAATCTCCTTTGAACGCTCTCCAATGCCAGCACATTTTTTTCTTAAACGAGAAGCCCAAAACTGTTCACAATATTCAAAGTGAGGCCTCACCAGTGCCTTATAAAGCCTCAGCATCTAGACCTCCTGAAATGAATGCTAACATTGCATTTGCCTTCAAGTTTGCCAACTGTACCTGCAAGTTAACCTTTCGGGTGTTCTGCACAAAGACTCCCAAGTCCCTTTGCATCTCAGATTTTTGGATTTTCTCCCCATTTAGAAAGTAGTCTGCACATTTATTTCTACTGCCAAAGTGCATGACCATGCATTTTCCAACATTGTATTTCATTTGCCACTTACTTGCCCATTCTCTTAATCTGTCTAAGTCCTTCTGCATCCTACCTGTTTCCTCAACACTACCTGACCCTCCACCAATCTTCATATTATCTGCAAACTTGGCAACAAAGCTACCTATTCCATCATCTAAATCATTGATATACAGCATAAAAAGTGGTCCCAACACCGACCCCTGCTGAACCCCACTAATCACTGGCAGCCAACCAGAAAATGATCATTTTATTCCCACTCACTGCCTTCTATTAATCAGCCAATGCCATAACCATGCCAGAAATTTTCCTGTATAATCAAGGGCTCTTAACTTGGTACGCAGCCTCATGTGTGGCACCTTGTCAAAAGCCTTCTTAAAGTCCAAATTTGCAACATCCACTGCATCCCCTTTATCTATCCTACATGTAATCTCCTCAAAGAATCCAACAGGTTCACCAGACAAAATTTTCCCTTAAGGAAACCATGCTGACTTTGTCCTATCTTGTCCCATGTCACCACGTACTCCACCACTTCATCCTTAACAATTGATTCTTACATCTTCCCAACCACTGAGGTCAGGCTAACTGGTCTATAATTTCCTTTCTGTTGCCTTCCTCCTTTCTTAAACAGTGGAGTGGCAATTACAATTTTCCAATCCTCTGAAACCATGCCAGAGTCCAATGATTTTTGAAAGGTCATTACTAGTGCCTCCACAATCTCTATCGCTACCTCTTTCAGAACCCTGGAGTTCAGTTCATCTGGTCCGGGTGACTTATGTACCCTGAGGTCTTTCAGCTTTTTGATCACCTTCTCCCGTGTAATAGTAACTGCACTCACTTCTCTTCCCTCACACCCTTCAACACCTGGCACACTGCTAGTGTCTTCCATAGTGAAGCCTGATGCAAAATACTCATTTAGCTCATCTGCCATCTCCTTGTCCCCCGTTATTATTTCTCCAGCCTTATTTTCTAGCGGTCCTATATCCACTCTCAGCTCTCTTTTATTTGTTTACATACTTGTACATTTGTATTTTACTATCACAGCTCAATTAACCAGAATTGTAGGTAATTTTACAATATATGGAGAGAGATTTGTACCCATTGGTCATAAACCCTAGTGCTATACCAGTACAATAGCATACAGGTGCTCCAGTGATACACAATGATATCAGTAAATTGCCTCCTTGGACTTCACAGGGCTGTTGGGAACTCTCATTGAGCCATCAAGTCACACGTCTGGCAGCTCCTCAGATAGTTATGCCATATTCTTCAGGCACCTGATTAGCAGGACCTCCTGGGTGCAGAGTCCTGCAGGATTATGATGTGTTTTTCAATTTGTGAGAATTGTTTTTGATTTTCTTTTATACTGTCTGTCAGATCTGCCAGCCTGCAACACGGTAGTCCATACCTTGAGGTCCTAGCATAACTTTGACATAAGCAGTAGCAAGAGAGGACTTTCATTGTTTCTCAGTGGACCTACTCACATTCCTTCATCAATCCATTAAATTTCAATGAGTTAACAAGGGAGATGAGGAGATAATTAAAGTGTGTTATTTCCAGGGACTTTTGAGTTTTATGGTTGAAGGAAATATGCAAGGCATGTTTTTAAAAGAGATCCAGTAATAATAACCTGTTGATTGTCAACATCAAATCTAGGTTCAATGCAGCCACCCCAATGCATTGTGTAGTGGCTATCAGATCATCTAAGAGTAGCCAAAATATATTTATTCCACACCAGCTTGGAGCGTTGCCGTTATTTTAATTTTGCCTGGAGTGATAAGCTTTGCAGCATAAACGTGTGCAAAATGGAAATTGTAATAATGAAACATATGGCTCCATAATTATGTGTAACCAGTTCAGGAAAATGATTGCTGAAACAATACTTCTTTTGTCTAGATGACTCTGGAGGTCTCAGTACATCTCTAAATTTGTCAGTAAAGCTCAGATTGTGAATTGGTGCTCTCTGAGAGAGATCCATGAGCAGGTTTAATAGGTGGTTCAGGAAGACATTGAAGACAGAGTCCATCAGCCTGAGGCCAAACAGGTGTTAGCTGCACCTGAGAAAATAAACCAAAAAAATCTGATATTCAACAATTTCCATTAAAATTCAGATATCTCAGCCCATTGACTGGTGGAGAGACATTCTGATAAGAATAGGACAGTGAACCAATATGGCATTTTCCCCAGCCTCATCCTCCAAGCTTCATAATAGTCATTACACTTATTTGATCCATTACAGACTCTTAGGAGATCATGCTAAGTAACAGTGTTCAGTTACAGAGCCAGAATGTCATCTTGTCTCCAGAACTCAGCATCCATAGTTGGCAGGGGGGTAGATCTGAAACCATCTCTCTCGATGTGTACCTCAGACACAGAAGATAAAGCTGTGTGGTGCACAGATGGTACACTTGCATCTCAGATCTTGCAAGGGGCTTGTCATCAACCATTTCAATAGAAACAGAATGGAAGTGTTTACAGCCGTCAACAAGACATTCTTCTACTTGCGGATGTTACTGGATGAGCAGATAAAAGTTTGGGCCATTGTTCCAGAGACAGAGTGTGAATTCAATCTTGCCAGCTGGGATACTTAAATTCAGATTTTATTTTATTTTGAGATATAGCACAGTAACAGGCCCTTCTAGTTCAAAGGGTCCGCACTGCCCATTTACACCCACATGAGCAATTAACTTACTAACCTGTAATGTCTTTGCAAGAGGAGAACGGAGCAATTGGAGAAAACCCACATGGTCACTGGGACAGCATGCAAACTCCTTATAGGCAGCAGCGGGAATTGAACACAGGTTGGTGGTGCTGTAATAGTACTGTCCCACCGCACATTATTAACTAAATTATCATTAACTAAAAATCTGGAAATACATAACAAATTAGTTTTAATAACCATAACACTACACGTTTGTTGTAAAAACATTTTAGCTTACTGATGTCATTCGCGGATGGAAATTTCCCTTCTCTATCTAGCCTATCTGAATTCACACTCAGCAGTGCAATCAACTTTTAAATGCCTTTTCAGCAGTTCAGGATTAGCAGTATATATTGCCTCAGGTTTCTATCCCCTGTGAGCAAATAAAACAAAATTCTTGATTGAGCACATACTATATTACAAGAGTGTATGCTGACCTGCCAAATTATAGAATAAGTATCAAAAATCAACAAATGATAAAATAACTGCAAGTAAAGGGATGACTAGTAATGCTGCTTTTTGGCCCAGTAGTAGCACGCATCTTAGATTTACTTCTTCTAGATGTGATTGGGAATTCTGGTTTGGTATGCTCCTACTAATCATTAGCTTTTGTATCCCATTTTGATTTTCTTTCTAGCAGTCACTGTACAGAGGTAATCATAGTGCTGCCTTCTGAAGTATGTCATTGTTAGTTTATTATGTTCTGTCCTTTTCAAAATACAAACGTTTGTACACAAAAATATGACATGCAATAGGTACTAGTAGAATCTCTTTAAAAATGCAAACACGAGGAATTCTGCAGATGCTGGAAATTCAAGCAACATACATCAAAGTTGCTGGTGAACACAGCAGGCCAGGCAGCATCTATAGGAAGAGGTACAGTCGATGTTTCGGGCCGAAGGGTCTCGGCCTGAAACATCAACTGTATCTCTTCCTAGAGATGCTGCCTGGCCTGCTGCGTTCACCAGCAACTTTGATGTGTGTTGCTAGTGGTGTCTGATCTGTCTATCTAGCATCATCAAAAATGTAGTTTAGAATTTGAAGCATGAACAAGGCCTGGGGGATTTCAATGTCCAAATTATTAATTGAGCCTGCTTTAGTGTTAATGACTCAGAGGGGGCAGATTTTTTGAGGTGCTCCTGGAAAGCTTTCGATGCAGAATGCTAATGAGGGGAGGAATATTTTTGGACTTTATTTTGGGGACTGTAACTGGTCAAGTAGAAGGAGTGTTGACAGGGGAACTCTTTGGAGAGAGTGACCATAACTCCATATATTTTAAATGAAAATCAAAATGCCGGAGAATCTCAGTGAGTCAAGCAGCATTACTGAGATCAAAGAGATGGTCAACATCTTGGGTTAAGATTCTGCATCAGGACTGAGAGCACAGAGGGAAAACAGCCGGTATAAAGAGGTGAAAGGTATCCAGGGCAAGCCGGCAAACTATATCCAAAATTTACATGCAAAAAGAGGTAGAGGGTTGTCTTTGTTATTCGATACCTGTGACTAGTGGACCTTTGTTGTTTGCAATAAATGTGAATGACTTGGAGATGGATATGGAAAACAATGTCAGTAAATTCATGCATGATAGAAAGTTGTTGAAAAGTAGTCTTAGGCTGCAGAGAGATGCTGATCCACTGGTGGGATGAAAACAGAAGATAGAGTTTAATCCAGACATATGTAAGGTGATTAATCTTGGGATCACTAAGTAAGCTAGGCTATTTACCATGAATGGTAGGTTCTCAGAAAGTGCTTCAGAGTACGAGACTATAGATCCATGAAGTTGGCAACACAGGTAGACAGTGTGATTAGGAAGGCAAATGAGATACTGCCTTCATTATCAGGGCAATGACTACAGACGTAAGAAGGTTATAAAACCAAAGTCAGACCTCATCTGTAGTACTGTGCATTACTCTAGTCATGAGGGCATAAGGAAACGTAGATACAATTAGAAAACACAGATTTAGGATAAGTGGGAAGAGATTCAGAAGGGATTTTAGGGGAACCTTCTTCACCCAGAGAATGGTAAGTATCTGGAATACACTTCCTGAGTGAATAGTTGAACCTGGATCACTGGCAATTTAAGAAGTGTCCAGGTGAACAGCTGAATCCCTCATGCATCGAAGGAATTGAACTAAATGCTGGGTGGTGTGGTTAATGTGGATTGGTGTCTACTGGCCATCGTGGATAATTTGGGAAAAATTGCCTGTTTCCGTGCAAAGCCAGTAACATTCAACTCCCTGCTTTGATACGTTCTTTCAATTTTACATGAGGTTGCTGTTGGAAGAATGACTTCCCCTGTCTCGTTCTACCATTCATCATAGTCCCAGAAGGATGCAGCAAAACACAGAAGGTCTGACTACAATTCTAATCCTTTACTTTCCACCACCAAGGGAAGCCATTGTCTTCAGTTATTACCCTGAATCCACCACAATCTTCACTACAGCCTCTCCCAGGGCATAAACAAGGCAACCTTGAAAAAATATTGCCATGAAGCCCTCTCTCCACCCCTGAGGTGTGAATCAGAGAGATTCCCCACAAAGCATTCCATAGATGGAATATCTAATTTATTTGAATTTCTGTCACTGGTGAGGTGAAGGATTTAAATGACTAGATGAAAACTTTAGTTGGTTCAACCATTAAGTTATTACAAAGTGGCTTGTACGATGATCAAACCTGTTAAAAACTTATGCATCAGCCAACTTATAACTCCAAATCAACTCAAATATTCTTGTCACAGTGCAGGCATCTCTTCACATTTTCCCAGTGGAATATTGTGAAGCAAACATTAAAGAAATGCTTTAAAAGATAAATTCTTTGCAAAGAATTCTTCTTTCCCTGCAGGAAAAATATCATATCTCTTTCTCCTTTTTGCATACAAACACGGTATTAATTTAAATTCTTTTGTGTAGTGATTTACAAGTGGGACCGTGCTTACTGTGACAGCAAGAGTTTGGCTTTTCTACAGGCTTCAATCATTTGTGAAGAAAATTGGGACGTAATTCTGTGCATGCCAATAGTGCAGTGTGACCTCTGGTGGAGTCATTTTCACTTTCTACAAGGGCATGGTTTGGACTGGATTACAGGCAGTAGTTCGTTTTTAATTAAACCCACTCATGACAGGAACCTGCACATTACTGATGATAATTCCCAGCTTCTTTGTTCTGCTACAAGTTTTTTCTATTATTTCACTCTCATAATAACAACATTATGATAATACTCATATTGAGATCTGAAGAATGCTTTCACTACAAAACTGATTTCATAGAGATTACAGTTTTGTTCTAGTGGCGAAACCAATAAACCCATTAATTTAAAAGTCTTGAGAATATAGTTCTTATTAATTTCTAGCCCTTGAGAAATCACTTTAGCTGTGGAGCAATAAAATTCTTCCTTTGTAGAGATACCTTATTTAACTAAACATAGAAGGCTCAGTCAAAGTAAGGGTTGGTCAGCCATCAACAGTGCCCTGGGGTAAAAGTGATCGATCTGGGTCACAATCAATTGTCACCTGTTGTACAGGATTGATCGCTAAGTCTACTTTAGAATGCTGCCTTGTTTTTGAAACTTAATTAATTGGCATGCCCATTTGTATCCATCTTGATTTGAAAGAGTATCTACCTACCTTATTAAGAACCTATCATCCAGTAACTGAGAAATGCAAATTTCTGGGCTTTTGCTACTCTTGTGACAGCAAGGCAAGTAGCAGGCCTTACCCTATAAAGTGTGAGTTCAGCACAACCAATGATCTGCATGAACAGACTTTACTGTGTTCAATATTTCCACAGTTGAAGTTCAGCAAGAATTTTTAATGCAACATTCTAAGTTTGACACCAACAGCTCTGATTGGAATTATTATGTTGAAGCTAGTTTTAAGCACCATGTGCACTGTAAATTTTTTTCTTAACTAATGCACTTTTCCCTTCTAATGATTAAACAGTGAACTGGGAGGAGTTTTTTCAATCAATTTTCAAAAATTTGAATTCCAAAGTCAGTGCAGTATTCAGCAAACATGCACAAGTAATCCTTGTACTTTATTTTCTTATGAATTCAGTATTATTCTTCATTGTATATTTTATAAAAGATCAAATTGAAATTTCCAAAGTGGTTGACACTGCACTGGAAAATAAATCTTACTTCCTCAATATTTGTGTCTTCTTCAGATTTGCATGTTATTTGTAGTTTATTTTTAGCAATAGAAGCAAAGAATAATGCTCATTATCTGTTGCCTAAGCTGTAAGTACATATTATTTGGGTTCAGTATTAAGATTCAATTTTGAATTGTTGGCTTTTTTCAATTGTCATTCATTTTGAGACCATGAAAAAGATGTACACACTTTCTAGTTTGTTTGAACATGGGAAAGAAAGCAACAGAATCAGCCATTATATTGCAAGCACTTTTTGTGTGGACAGAAGAGAATACAAGGTTTTTTCCCTCTCAAATAAAAGGCACGGCCAAGTGGTTAAGGCATTCATCTGGTGATCTGAAGGTCGCTAGTTCGAGCCTTGGCTGAGGCAGTGTGTTGTGTCCTTGAGCAAGGCACTTAACCACACATTGCTCTGCGACGACACCGGTGCCAAGCTGTATGGGTCCTAATGCCCTTCCCTTGGACAACATCGGTGGCGAGGAGAGGGGAGACTTGCAGCATGGGCAACTGCCAGTCTTCCATACAACCTTGTCCAGGTCTGCACCCTGGAAACCATCCAAGATGCAAATCTATGGTCTCATGAGACTAATGGATGCCTATAAAAGTTGTAGCCATGGGCACTCGCATGGGTCCCAGCTATGCCTGTCTTTTTGTCTGCTACCTGGAATATTCTATGTTCCAAGTCTACACTGGTGACCATCCCACACTTTTCCTACACTACATCAACGACTGCATTGGTGCCACTTTCTGCACCCATGCAGAGCTTGTCAACTTTGTCTCCAACTTCCACCTGCCCTCAAATTTACCCGGTCCATTTCCGATATCTCCCTCCCTTTTCTCAGTCCCTCTGTCTCTATCTCTGGAGACAGCTTATCCATTGATGTCTATTACAAACCCACTGATTCTCACAGTGACCTGGACTATATACCATCCCACACTGTTACTTGTAAAAATGTCATCCCCTTCTCTCAATTCTTCCATCGTCACTGCATCTGCTCACATGATGAGACTTTTCATTCCAGAATTAAGAAGATGTCCTTCTTCTTCAAAGAAAGAGGCTTCCCTTCCTCCGCCATCAATGCTGCCCTCAACCGCATCTCTTCCATTTCACACACGCCTGCCCTCACCCCACCAAGGATAGGGTTCCTCCTGTCCTCACCTACGCCCCACCAGCCTCTGTGTTCAGCACATAATTCTCCATAACTTCTGCCACCTCCAACAAGATCCCACCACCAAGCACATTTTTCCCTCTCCCCCCAATTTCTGCTTTCTGCAGTGATCGCTCCCCATGTGACTCCCTTGTCCATCTGTCCCTCCCCAGTGATTTCCCTCCTGGCACTTACCCTTGCAAGCAGAACAAGTGCTATATTTGCCCCTACACCTCCTGCCTCACTAACATTCAGGCCCCAAACTGTCCTTTGAGGTGAGGCGACACTTCACCAGCGAGCCTGTTATGGTCATTCACTGTATCCTGTGCATCTGGTGTGTCCTCCTGTATATCGTTGAGACCCAACATAGATTAGAAGACCGCTTCACTTAACACCTATGCTCTGTCCACCAGAAAAAGCGGTTTAACCTATCACCTTTGGTTTCTTCCTCCCCTTCCCTTGACCTTCTTACTCTGATGCCTCACCTTTTTTTCTCCAGTCTCAATTCAAAATGTCCACTGTACTCTTTTCCTTAGATGCTGCCTGGCCTGCTGAGTTCCTCCAGCATTTTGTGTGAGAAACTTGGTGTTCCAGCATCTGTAGGTTTTCTCGTGTTTATTTTTCCAAGCAAATATTTTGTCCAGCACAGTTAATACAATTTGAGCGAAATGAAAATTAGTTTTATCATTAGGGAAATAAATAGGGAGGAAGTTTATTCTTTTGCTTTTGTGGTAGAACAGAACTGAAAATGTTTGTTTCACTGAAGTCATATTATTAGAACAAAATATGATTATTTATTCAAAGGCAGTTTTGTTTCATTTTCTGAGATGACCCACATATATAGGTTTGAAAGAAAAGATAGAGCTTCATTAAATACATATCATAAACAACAGAGTAATTTCAAATATACCTCTTAAAATACAGAAAGTCTATTTAATGAAGCATATTAGACAAAAATGTTCAGTTCCAAATATTTATTTATTGACATACAGCGTGGAATGTGCCCTTCTAGCCCTTCAAGCCACACTGCCCAGCAATCCTCTGATTTAATCCTAGCCCAATCACAGGACAATTTACAATGATCAATTAACCTACTATCTGACACATTTTTGGACTGTGGAAGAAGCCAGAGCACCTGGAGAAAACCCATGCGGTTCACAGGGAGAACCTACAAACTCCTTTTAGATGGGGCCAGAATTGATCTCCAAACTGCGGAATACCCCAAGCTGTAATAATAGTAAAAGCCATGGTGTGGTAGTAACATTAAAAAGAAATGTTGTAAATTTGATAGAAAGATTGGTATAAACTTTTTATTACCACAAGTTGTGAAAATAAAAACTGAACAGTATGTCAGCAACTACATCAACGGATATACAGCATTCCAACAGTTCTATGTCCCTGAAGAGAAGGAAACATCAGCAAAATTTTGTTTGTTCAGCTTGGCTTCATTTGATGGAATAAGATAGTTCTACTAACCTTTCTAGAAAGAAGGCATCTCATTCTTAATCATGTTGACAAATGTCTGACAGACAGTGAAGAACCTTTATCTTCTTGTACTTCACATATTCTAATTCGGAGTGAGGAAGAAAGGTAGCTGATTGACAGATATTTGATCAACTTTGGTGCTTCTCATAGGAAATCCATTTACTGGTTTGGGGATTGAGTTGTGTTTTTTTGTAGTTAATAAACGATGCAAAGTTCCCAAAAGTACAGGTATTAACAATGTGACCACAATCAAATTCAAATTGTAAAATTGTATCCATATTATTAAAATAAAATAAGTAATATCGAGTTCCAGTGTAAGACTGCACTGGTCCATTTCACCAGCAATAGTAGATTGTTAACAAAGCCGAGAGCAAAATGTAAAAGTGGCTCAGAAATATTTATACTTACCACCATCAGCTTTGATCAATAAGCTTATAGTGATCAAATTATTTTGCAGATTGTCATGAGGAAACAGTGCTGTAAAATAACCATTTGATTCAATTTGATTTATCTATAGAGAACATGAAATCTATTGGTTCTATTGATCCAAAAAGGATATATTCGTAACAATTAAAATATATCAGCTTAACCTTCAATATAATACACTTGCTTGAATTGAATTTAGTTTGGTATATTTTAGATGTAACCGTTTTTCAAATGTTCTCTTTATATACCACAGGAAGAAACTGACAGTCAACTTCAAAGCTATTGAGTTTTGAAGATTTTTGAAGTTTAATTGATGCATTGGACAAGACAGGACAAAGTCAGCATAGTTTCCTTCAGGGAAAATCTTGCCTGATGAACATGTTGGAATTCTTTGAGGAGATTACAAGTAGATAGATAAAGGGGATGCAATGGATGTTGTATATTTGAACTTTCCAAAGGCCTTTGACAAGGTACCACACCCGAGGCTGCTTACCAAGTTAAGAACCCATGGTATTACAGGAAAGTCACTGGTATGGTTAGAGCATTAGCTGATTGGGAGGAGACAGAAAGTGGGAATAAAAGGATCCTTTTCTGGTTGGCTGCCAGTGACTAGTGGTGTTCCGCAGGGCTTGGTGTTGGGACCGGACCTTTTTATGCTGTATATCAATGATTTAGATGATGGAATAGATGGCTTTGTTGCCACATTTACAAATGATGCAAAGATTGGTGGAGGGGCAGGTAGTGTTGAAGAAACAGATAGGCTGCAGAAAAACTTAGACAGATTAGGAGAATGAGCAAGAAAGTGGCAAATGAAATATAATGTTGGAAGATGCAAGGTGTGGTAAACTATGTATATATGTTGTAACTCGGTTACCTGTCTGGACACACCCTTCTGCTGACTGCCCCTGTGGCTCCTCCCACAGAGTCCTGTATAAAGGTGTTCGCCTTGCCACCCCCCCCCCCCTCAGTCCGGGGGCAGACACTCACTGTGGAGGTCGTATTGTACAGCGAATAAAAGCCTTTCAGTATTTTTACCAAACCTCAGTCTTTTGGAGTAATTGAAGGTGCTTCACAAGGTCATGAACTTTGGTAGAAAAAATAAATGTGCAGACTATTTTCTAAATGGGTAGAAAATCCCAAACTCTGAGATGCAAAGGGACTTGGGATTCCTTGTGCAGAACACTCTGAAGGTTAACTTGTAGGTAGAGTCGCTGGTGAGGAAGGCAAATACAGTGCTAGCATTCATTTCAGGAGGTCTAGAATACAAGAGCAGGGATGTGATGCTGAGGCTTCATGAGGCACTGGCGAGGCCTCACCTTGAGTATTGTGAACAGTTTTCAGCTCCTCATGTAAGAAAAGATGTATTGGCATTGGAGAGGGTTCGGAGGAGGTTCACAAGGATGATTCTGGGAATGAAAGGATTATCATATGAGAATGTTTGATAGCTCTGAGTCTGTACTTGCTGAAATTTAGAAGGATGAGGTGGGGATCTCATTGAAACCTTTTAAACGTTGAAAGGCCAAGACAGAGTCGATGTGGAAAGGATGTTTCCCATGGTGTGGGGGTCTAGGACAAGAGGGCACAGCCTCAGGACAGAATGGTGTGCACTTAAAACAGAGATGCGGAAAAATTTCTCTAAGCAGAGGGTGATGAATTTGTGAAATTTATTACCATACGCAGCTGTGGAGGCTGGGTTGTAGGGTGTACTTAAATCAGAGCTTGATAAGTTCTTTGTTGGACACACCATCGGAGGTTACGGACAGAAGGCTGGGGAGTGGGGCTGAGGAGGGAAAAGAAAGGATCAGCCATGATTGAAATGTTGGAGTAGACTTGATGAACCAAATGGCCTAATTCTGCTCCTATGTCTTATGGTCGTATTGCTCGACTTACCAGAATACATGTGAGACCGTTGATTTTATGCTAATAGCTTTTGTGTAACTGAAGGGATGCCAAGTAGCATCAATTTCTTAATCCAAAGAAGTTAAGGAAGAAATTATGTTTTAAAATAGCAACAGCTAACTGATACTTTTTTCTGACCATATTTATGTATAAATCTTCCATATTGACTGCCTGACCCCAATAAACAGCACATATCCTGATTTCTCCTTGTTCACTGGGCAAGTTGCCAGCTGCAGAGTAGAACAAAATAACAAAATAATCTTAACATGTCCACTAGCTGAATTTGATCTTGGCATGGCTGCTTTATGTAGGAGAAAACTTTCACCTTTGAGTAAGGAAGCTGTAAGCTAAAATCTCCCTTTACAGACACTAGCACAAAAACTGGTCCAATAATTTGGTACCACACTGTCAGAGGTGCCAATTTTCAGACAAGACTTTAACTCAAGGCCCCACCTTCATCACTCAGATGAATATGATACAATATGATCTGAAGCCAATCAGAAGGCCAGTACTTACCTCTCAACTAAACTCATTTAACCAATAATTAATTTAGACATTGTAACATTATTGTTGATGAAAAATCTGCTGGCCACACATTAGCTATGTTATGATCTAATAAAGACTCTTTTGGCAAGACTGTTACATAATGAAAGTTTTTTTTCTATAACAAATACATACAACACCTGACAAATTTGGCCAATATTAAATAGACAGACAGGCAGGAAATATTGCCAGATGAATTTTTCATAAATTTGGAGCTCCCTCTTTACAGTGAATTCTCAGAATTCATAGCTATACTGTAATATACATGTGAGATCCAAACGAATGTTGGCTTTCTGCCTTTTAGAAAAGAATGGATCACACTGAATTAACTCAAATAATTTAGTTGCAACTTATTTACAGCTCTGCAATCTTGGGCTCCTAGGAATGCTACTTGTTCTCAATGGCATTTCTTAACATTAGCTCTGTAAATGGCCTACATTGAACCAAAATGAAATATGGCAAACTGGAACCACTTTAAGACCAGAAATACTTGTCTTTTGACTCTGCTCCATTATTTTCTATTCCCTTGTCATACATATCCATTTCAAGCTGCACAGGATATGATATTCCTGGATTGCAGCACTCTATTCCAGAAATGTGCATAGAATTTCAAAATTCCCCATGGCACATCAGATTCCACAATTTCTAGTCCATGCTTAACACATGTTCTTACTCTTTTTCAGTCCTATGTAAAACCTTCTAGTCTATATCTCACGAACCTGCTTATGCTTCTTTCAAAGATAACCTAATTTCCACCTGCTTTCTTTTCCTACACTACTATGTTCAATAGATACTTCGGTAATTCACTGTACTTTTTCTACGTGAGGCATTTACCTTGAACAGTTCTCTATTCTTTACTAGGGCACATGCAACCCACAGTCTTCAACTTTTATTCTAGTATACATTGTTATCTTTCTAAATTGATTTCTAACTTTTGCAGTCAAAATTCCTTTCCTTTCTGACCTTAACCTCTTCCATTGCTGTCAAATCTGATAATAGATACCAATGTCACTGATCACCCTGATATTGGACCCAATTCTGACATCTCTTCTATATATCCTGTGTATCCTTGTATCATTGTACATTTCTATTAGATATCTTTGCATTTCTCTCCTGTACATCTCATGATCATGCTTATGCTTCTATTAAAGGTAATCTAATTTCCACCCACTTTCCTTTCTCAAAGACTTGCTCATAAGACACCAGTAATAAGTCTTTACTCTTTAAACAAATCATATAATGTAGTTATAGAATTATTGCAAATTAGATTTAAAAAGACTGCATCAGAACTGGGTGATATTCTCCATTTATTGTTGCTTTCACAACTACTTTGTATTCAGCAGTTGATAATCATGAGGCATTGGTATTGAAGCAGAAACACTTTTATATTTTTTATCTGATCTGAGATTTCCATCTGCACCAACTCAAGAGCTACCATGACCTTAGAGTTAGCTATAAAGTTTCTAGAGTTAGCACAGATTTATGCTAGTACAGATTGCTATGGCTGGCATATATTCTCACTTTCATTCATAGATAAATGATTCCATCTTTCAAGAGAAGCAGAGATAGTGAAGCATATACTTTCATTATATATTATCAAATTAATCAAATTGGATGCACAAGTCCAAAACAGATTGGAGTATGAAGCAGGCAGAAATATACATGCCATAGCTGAAAAATTACCGAACTGTTTTGTTTCAATGAAGCATTTTCTGCTTGGACTATACTTCATCACACTAAGATATTCCTGAAGTAAATTCATCATATTTATGATCAATGCTCATTTTTGATTTGATTTGATCTGACTCAATTTGACATTTACACCACATACAATATGACTTTTAATCTCAGTTGTCATAAGATAAATGAGGCAGCTAATAGTTTGTGTTAATAAATATTCTGTTTTTATCACTGGAGCTTGACAAGGATATCCAAAGTCCTGTTGATTTTTTAAAAAAATGCACAGCAAATGGCATATTTTGGAGAAGGGATGGATCAGCTTCAGTACCTGAAAACTTCTTAAGCTGGAACAATTTGGAATCATCATACTTGTAAAATATATAACAGCAACACAAGCAACTTCAGTTGGAATAGTTCAGTGAACCATAATGATGCCCTTAGCTGTAAACCTCATCACTTAAAAAGGCAATGGCAGCACGCTCTGAATGGATGCCTATCCCAAATGCACTGATGTTTGATTGAAAGTATAGTACTTATGCTGTGTTAGCCCATCTCAGTCTAAATTAAAAGAAGGACAATTCTCTAGGTTTCCTGAAACAGATCTTTTTTCAGTAAGTCATTTCTGCTGGATATTGAAGAAGCTAGCTTTCAGGATTAAATGCTCTGTCCCGGCAGATGTATACATAGGTGACATTTGCAGATAGCTAGAATGCACCTCAAATGACCTGATGTGTGAAGGTTGATAACAAAACACTTAAAACAGATTGGGAGAATCCAAAGTTTAGCTTATACTATTTTAATCTCAGCAAGTATGAAGTACGAACATGCTGAAAAAGGGAGAGAGTGGTCCTCAGCAGTGGAATTGCCCTCTCTGAAGAACTTAGAGCAATCTAGACATAGCTAGGTAATGGCAGCAATTCTGTAGCAAAGGATTAAGATATACTTTAGAGAATGTGTGGTATCCCTTAGTTGCCTGATCTCATGGAGCTATTCGAGGAGATGTTGTAAATCATGAAATATTATCCACAATTCCTTTAAAATGTTGAAGAATGTCCTGAACACTTCTCACTTCATACAAAATATTTCATGGTATATTTAATGGTGGACCTTTGATGTAAGACATTTAAGATTTATGATTTATGTCTCAATTGTTCTTATGTTCTTAAACAAAGACACCAACATCATTTCAGGATTGATATAAAAAATGAGCATCAGTCAATTATGAGAATAAAAAGTGATGGATAATTGCAACTTAAAAGAAATAGCAAATTCACCATCTTCTCAGAAACACTTATTTTGTAATGTGACATAAAATTTAACAACAAGCACTCTAAATCGTGTTGCTTGGTCTATCTTTTTGCAGAACTCCCGTAAGGTTTTAACAACCCGTCCCTTTGATCAATCCCATGCTGTGCTAACCTCATCATTATGCATAGAAGGTCATGTGGCTAGTACATACGAGGACAATACCAGAATGGGAAAGGCCTGGTAACTTAATTCCCTTTATTATTAATGAATATGGGAATAAAGATGTTTTGAGGGTAATCAGGACAAGAGCTTTATTTAAGTCATTGGGTCTGGGAAACGGAATAACTTCATGTTACCTCATTAAATATATTTAGAAATTCAAGCATTATTTCAATCACCAAAAACATTGCCTTCTTCAAAATGATACAATGTTGATACTTTATATTTCAACACAGATCCACTTCACCTAAAGATATGATATTTAATCAGACTGTACAGCATAATTAATCCTATAAGTAAAAATCACGGACACTCAACAGCCATGGCAGGCAGAGAATGAATATGCATACATACCCATACATTTGCCCAACTATGAACTGGATGAAGAGTAATATCACAGGAGGGAGAAAAATTACAATGAGTAGAAATTACTGTTAAGAATATCATATGGTTGATGCTTTGACATGGTATTGGGATTGCTGACTGCAAAGTTCTAAACTCAAGTGAGGATTTTAAGCCCTATAGGATATAAACAACCATGAGTACTCTCATCAAAGGGAGATTATACTGTAAAAAAAAACAATCTTCAAAGATGAATTTCCTTCCCTGTTTATTCTCCATGGTGAGTTTAGCTGCCAATACCCAATGTTCGAGTGGTGAGTCCCCTCTCCCTACCAAGAAGAAGATACTGCCAGCTAATAAAATAGTTTAAAACACAATTTATTTATTTTTACTGATACACATTTAAATCCAAACAACATTCTTAAAAGAGATTTAAAACACACAGAGGATTTCTATCCTAAACATTTCCAAATCAAAGACCATTTCTAAAACACATACTATTTCCAAAGCACAAAGCATTTCTTAAGCTCAAAGGTTTAAGCATTAAAGGTTTCCAAACCACAGGTACAATTCCAATAAACTAAAAAGATATAACAAAGATGCAGACAAACAAGTCATCTGTCGCCAAAACGGAAGCTGGAGGAATGGATTCCAATTCCATATTTCAATCATGTTACTTGCCGTCCCTTACACCATTCCTAATAAGCCTGAATTGCTCCTTGTGTTTATACTCTTCTCATCCCTTTTGAGAAATTTCATATGCTCAAGATTTCCTCAGATATCCTTTTAAAACAAACAGTCTAAAATATCTTTTGGAGCCATAGATCTCAGCTTAATGCTCACAGGTCACAATTAATGCTGCAAAGCTAATTTCTGAGTACATAAACCTTTCAAGTACAAACACATCAGTTATTGACATGCTAAATGATTTTAGCTATTGTTTTGCAAGATCTTTGAACCAAGCAAATTAAGAGTCAGCTTTTCTGTTTGAAACAACTCAAATTAAACAAACCATTGTCTTATACTCTACCTTGAACAGTAATTAAGCAGGTGCAATGACTAGCATCTGCTTCTGCACAGACAGCGTCGGCAAAATACAGAGCTTGCTTCAAAGCTGTTCAACAGAGAATAATTTTTAACTTGAAGCTGATCACTGCTTTCAATTTACACTTTAGGAATGGAAGACTGACTTCCATTTATGAGTAGAAATTAAACAAACTGTTAGTTGGAAGTTTACTTACATCTTTTTTTAAATTTTACAAGTGACAGCTGTGTTTAGAAAGCAAGCTTAGCAAACAACCAAGGACCAGGAAGCAAACATCTATCACAGCTTAAAGTCTGTTTGAGATGTTTATATATTATTTAATGGAAGAATTGGCTTGTTTATTTAAAATTAATTAACACTGTTAAAACAGCAGATGGATAAATAAAATCTCAACAGTTGTTTATAGACTTATTGTTCATTAACTGGCAATAGAGTATTATATGTTTCAATATAAAACCTGACATCAAAAATTAAAACCTGACAAATAAAGTACTAATTCTATTTCAGATCTTTACAAGAACATTTCAGGAAGCTTTAAATACTTTATGATATGGTGTAATCATTTCAATGAAAATGCTCTTCACAATAATGTAGTATGCAGTTCTTGGGCGGATTGAGTGATCTGGCACTTTTGGTGCCTCTGAGGGAATTCAGCGTGATGACAGCAAAGTTGGGAACAGCGCGTGCAGCCTAATGGCAGAGCACAAACCCATGATCAGCTCCAAATCTTGACCAATTTGCCGATTAAAGTGTCAAGCAAGATTGAAATCAACGAGGATGAAAGTGGAAGTCGAGCAGGTTTTCAGCACTGTCTGCCTGCGTTTGACTGATCTCCCTCTTCCTCTCACTCACTGCTGCCACGAGGAACCTGCAGGAGTCTTGAGTCTTGGGCAAAATTTGATTGGCATGGCTCATGGCTCATTTTTCGAGGACTCTGCAGTTCATGTTATATGTGGTTCTGGTTTCTGGTTACTTCTTTTTTATTACTATTTGTGTGATTTTGATTGTGGTGGAGTGGCTCTGCCGCCTGTAGTGAACAAATGACACAGCGCTAAATTGAACGGAACTGAACTACACTGAACATTCCCAGACTGTTTCAAGGACTTTTGGGTTTGATGTTTAATATTCGCTCATCTTTTTCTGTTTGCATTATTTGCTCTTTTTTTTGTATGTAAGCTGCTTGATATTATCTTTGAATGGGTTCCATGGTGTTTCTTTGTTTAATAGCTGTGTGCAGAAAGAAGAATCTCAGTGTTTTTTACAAAATGCATACTTTGATAACAAGTGTTCTTTGAACTTTGAACTTCTCCTCTGACTTCCCTCATTAATGAGGCACCTTCACCCACAAAACTGCTGCTCACTGGATGTTTTTTGTTTTTCACACAATTCACTGTAAACTCTGGAGACTGTTGTATATATGACAATCCCAGGAAATCAGCACTTTCTGAGATACTCAAATCACCCTGTCTGGCATTCAACAGTTAAAGTCACATAGATCATATTTCTTCCCCATTCTGATGTTTGGCCTGAACAACAACTGAACCTTTTGAAAATGCCTGCATACACTACATAATGAACTGGGTGGGCACAGGAGTACATTCAGCCAGAGACTCATTCCACGGAGATGCAACACAGAGCATCATAGGAAGTCATTCCTGCCTGTGGCCATCGAACTTTACAACTCCTCCCTTGGAGGGTCAGACACCCTGAGCCAATAGGCTGGTCCTGGACTTATTTCATAATTTACTGGTATAATTTACATAGTACTATTTAACTATTTATGGTTCTATTACTATTTATTATTTATGGTGCAACTGTAACGAAAACCAATTTCCCCCTGGGATCAATAAAGTATGACTATGACTATGACTACTAATTTTATGCATTGAGTTGCTGCCACATGATTGGCTGATTAGATATTTACATTATTAAGCAGCTGTACAGGTGTACCTAATAAAGTGGCCACTGAGTGTATATATAAATGATTTAGACCAAAATTTAGGTGCCTGTTTAATAAGTTTGCAGATGATACACAAACTGAAGGCATACTAGATATTGAGGAGGGTTGTCAGGGGATTCAGTAGGATATAGACCAGACAAAATGTGAGCAGAGAAAGTGCAGATGGAATTTAATCCATACAAGCGTGATGTATTGCACTTTGGGAGGTCAAATGTAAGGGAATCCATAGGAACACTGATGTAAAGAGAGATATTGGGGTGTAAGTCCATAACATCTTGAAAGTGACATTGTAGGATAATAGGGTGGTAAAGAAAATGTACTACATACTTACTTTCATTAATCTAGGTGAGCATAAAAGTCAAGAATTCATGAATCAGCTTCAATAAAGCTTTGTTCAGACCACATTTGGAGCTTTGTGCATAGCTCTAATTGCTGTATTACAGAAAGGATGTTGAGGCTTGGAAAGGGTGCGGAAGAAGTTCACCAGGATGTTGCCTGGATTAAAGACGATTAGACGTAAGGCGAAGTTGGACAAATTTGGATTGCTTTCTATGGAGCATCAGAGATTGAGGGATGAGCGATTTGAAGTATAGAAATTTATGAGAGAAATAGAGAGAGTAGTCAGGTGATACTATCCCTAGGATGGAAGTATCAAATAGTTGAGGGCAATTTTTTAAGATGAGAGGGAAAAAGTTTAAAGGAAATTTATATCAAGTTTTTACGTAGAGAGTGATAGGTGTTTGAATGTAGATATGATAGTAATATTTAATAGGCATTTGGACAAGCAGGAATGGAGGGATATAAACCACATGTAGGCAGATGGGATTAGTTTCAACTGGCATCTTGAATGGCACAAAACCAAAGAGTACAGTATGTTCCTGTGCTGTACTGTTCTGTGTTCAATATAATAAAAATTGAGAATACAGAACAGTTCATATGTAGAGGAATGCAGAGATATTTGAAGGTTGTGATGTTACTGTATATGGTGACACATATGTACTTCGATAATAAATTTACTTTGAACTTTAAATTTCAAATGTTGATATGTTAAATCATGTAGAACAGAGACACCTAGGAGTTCAAGTACATAGTTTCCTGAAAGAGGTATCACAGGTGGACAGGGTTATGAAGAAGGCACTTAGAAAGTTAGGGCATTAAGTATAGGAGCTGAGACACTGTGTTGGAGTTGCACAAGATATTGGTGAGGCTACATCTGGAATATTGTGCATAGCTTTGGTTGTGCTGTTATGGGAAAGATGTCATAAAGCTGGAAAAAGTACAATGAGCATATACAAAAATGTTGCCAGGACTTGAGGGCTTGAGTTATATGGAGAGTTTCAGAAGACTAACAATTTGTTCCTTCGAGCATAGGATACTGAAGGGGTGACATTATACAGGTCTATAAAATCAGAGTGATAGTGCCTATATGCAGGCAATTGAATGAGCATGTTGGTTGGCATGGATACGTTGGATCAAAGAGACTGTTCCCATGCTATGTCACACATACTACATTGATTTCGCAAACAAGAGGAATTCTGCAGATGCTGGAAATCAAGCAACACACATCAAAGTTGCTGGTGAATGCAGCAGGCCAGGCAGCATCTCTAGGAAGCGGTACAGTCGACGTTTCAGGCCGAGACCCTTCGTCAGGACTAACGAAGGGTCTCGGCCCGAAATGTTGACTGTACCTCTTCCTAGAGATGCTGCCTGGCCTGCTGCGTTCACCAGCAACTTTGATGTGTGTTACTACATTGATTTCTCTATTTGAAACGAGGGACTCCCATTGTCATATTGTTCACAGATTTAATTGCTCCACAGATTCTGTGTACTTGTTTGATCTCTTCAAAAGAATGTGCTGTTGGTGTTTTATCCACTCCTTCATGAGGAAAATGTCACTTCTTGACTTCACATTTTCCACCAAATCAGCTTCTGAAATGCATTCATGATCATCCAAATCTTTAACGTTCTCTTGTAAGGATTAAAAGTTTGCTTCTGAATTTATTTCTTATTTTTATAACATATTTTCTTGTACTGCATACTTCAACTATCACTCTAACATTTCTTTCTTTCCAAGCAACTGATATGTCTCGGCCTGAAACGTGGACAGTACCTCTTCCTAGAGACTCTCTCTGCAGACCCTCTGAATCTATAGCTATGTCACACTAGACCAGGTAATTTTCAAAACGCCGGTTTTGCATAAAAACGATATGCGTCCACACCAGACGTATTTTTTTTGAAAATACCTCTGTCCACATTAAAACGGGTATTTGGGCAAATCTCCTCCTACTGGGCATGTACAGGACACATCTACAGAAAACAAGCGAAGAGGAAACGGTATACTTGGGTGCGCGTTTGTCCAGTTACAGACTAGAAAAACTTAAAAGGAAATTGCCAAATGATGGACAGCTGTTGGTTCTCGCACAGGAGGACTTAAAACTAAAAAAACAAATACTGGAGTGTGTGGAGGCATCTGACAGGGAGTTCATGGACAGTATGACCTGGCTGACAACGAACATTGAAAAACTGACTAACTCTGTTGCAGAGGGATTTACAATGATGAGGAATATGATGGCCCCCGCCCCCAGTACTTTTCACTGCCACAATACCAGCCTCACAGCCACTACAATAGCTACACATACGGACACACAGACCTCCAGGTGGCCCCACCAACATCTTCCCCACTCCCACAGAAGGGGTCACCCTGGAAACATTTCCTACAGCCATAGTCCCTTCACCAATGAAAGGGACGACAGGTTTTTTAAAATCTCTGGTTACCCCATACACATTACAATGCCCAGCCGGGGTTTTTAGATTTAAACACTCTGGAGAGCATTTTAGAAAAGCTCCGTTTTTGGGGCAGGAAAACGCTGTTTCAGTGTGGATGGAAGGTCAAAACGAAGAGAAAAAGCTTCAGTTATGGATTTATCTGGTCCAGTGTGGACATAGCCTATGTCTTCTGATAAGCCATAGCAAGAGCTGTTAAGATGTTTATTCTGCCAAAATTTTTATATATATTTCAAGCATTACCGATTTTTGTTCCAAAATCCTTTTTTGACAAAGTTGACTCTAAAATTTCTTCATTTATTTGGCAAAATAAAAACCCGAGACTGGGTAGAATACATTTACAGAAAGCTAAGAGAGATGGAGGTTTGGCATTACCTAATTTTAGATTCTATTATTGGGCAATTAATATTCGACACATGAAATTTTGGTTACTTGACCAAGATGCACTATCCATTCCTAAATGGGTAGTATTGGAATTACAATCTGCTCAAGGTTATGCACTTGGCTCCATTTTAGGTTCTTCTCTTCCTCTCGATTTGAAACGCCATAAACAGGTTTGTAACCCTATAGTTAAACATACCTTATGCATTTGGTTTCAATTCCGAAAATTTTTCAATCTTAATCAATTTGGGCTAGCGATTCCTATTTTAGGCAACATATTCTTTCCCCCCTCTTCTACGGACTGTGCTTTTCAAATTTGGAAGATCAATTTATGGATTTATTTTTAGATGGCTCCCTTATGTCTTTTGAACAATTATCTAACAAATATAACTTACGAAGAATACATTTTTTTAGATATCTCCAAGTTAGAAATTTTCTAAGTACCATACTTTCTTCCTGTCCGACGTTACCCCCTACATATATTTTAGATACTATAATTAACCTTAAACCATGTCAGAAAGGTGTAACGGCTATTATTTATAATACTATCATGAAACTTAGGAAAGCTCCATTCGATAAGATTAGGTCAGATTGGGAAAAGGAATTGGGTTTCACTATTTTGACAGATGACTGGGCGCATATTTTACAACTAGTCAATACTTCCTCTATCTGTTCCAAACATTCCCTAATTCAATTTAAAGTTGTTCATAGAGCACATATGTCTAAAGATCTTTTATTCAACATTTTCATTTAATGTAACTTTTTTTTTTCTCTTTGTCCATATTTACATTCCCTTCTTGCTTTTTAACTGTTATTAATGGAGGTTGGGTTTGAGGACGTGATTGTTTTAAATTGTTTAAGTCTACTTGATTCCTAGTTAGCCCATTGCTTTGCTTTGCTTTTTAGATTAGTTGCACAGTGGGTTTTTTTTGGGGGTCTTTTTTTGGGTTTTTTCTTCTCTTTATTGACATATATGGAAAATTAGTATACTATTATATTACTTCGTTATTTTATAACTAACCTGCACTGTTTGTACTACTTTTTTTGTGTATTAATATCTCTTGTAAATTTATATCGCAACAGTGTATTAGTCTCTACATGGTTTACCTTTGGTGTACTAATTCAATAAAAAGATTTAAAAAGAAAAAGAAAGCCATAACAAGAGAAAATGGATCTCAGTTTTTTCATGATATGCTCTGCTGTAGGCATTCAATCTATTTTGAGGACATTATTAATCTCCTTCTCACGACATCAATGTGTACCATTTCAAAAGGTTGCATTGGCCACTTTCAGATCTGTAATGATACTTAACACTGGCTTGGCACTAAGATCTTGATACTTGCAAGCTAACTCTTCAAGGTCTTTATCTAACCCCGGCCAACAAAGAAAATTTCTTACTTGCTTACTAAAATGTTCAGCGTAATGCTCATCAGACACTATCTTCTTAGTAATCTAGATATGGTGACTTTGTATTTATTTAAGACAAACTTCTTCTGGAAGTGTATCCTTTGAAAGTGGTTTGTATACTCCCTTTTTATTTTTTTTATGTCTTCTTAGTTATCTCCATTGTTATTCCCTGAAAAACTTCTCCTGCTGCTTTTTGAACTCCCTATTTCTAAATTTGCATACACTGGCCTTCACAATGCATTTGCAATTGTATTTCTGGAACCTACAATATTAAGTAAGAGAATGGTCCACTTTTACATTTTCAACTTACAGTAGGTGTTTCTGCTATTGCTGATGTAAGGTCATGAATTCTTAATAAATTCTGTGACCCAGGGAAAACATCTAACATTTTACTGTAGTATGGATAAGAAATGGTCCTAGCTCTTCAATGGTTCCAGATGTTCTAGCTTTCACAAAGGCATTCACTTTTTCTTTGGCTGTTTGCAATCCATTTGCACCTATTGGAAGATGATATGTATAGGACTTCATTGTGAAAGAGCAGGTTAGTTTCATTCTGACTTGCTCTGGGCTATGCTTCCTGATATGACCATGAGTGAACAGCAAAGGTCACCTTGAATTCCTCCACTGACTTGCTGAATCTTTGGAATTCTCTTCTTCACTGAGATTATATGCTGGGACATGAAGTAAATACAAAATAAGATAGATAAAACTTTGCATTATAGAGGAATCAAATCCCAGCAAAAAAAGTGGACTTAAGGCAATGATCTTCTTCAATATAGAAAGAACTTACAGTTATATTTCAGTCTCTGAAGTCCCAAGATATTTCATCCCAATGAAATATCTTGGAATAGTTGTAGCATCAACTAGTATAGCAGCAAATCAACATAATGCAATAGACAATAGACAATAGGTGCAGGAGTAGGCCATTCGGCCCTTTGAGCCAGCACCGCCATTCACTGTGATCATGGCTGATCATCCACAATCAGTATCCAGTTCCTGCCTTATCCCCATAACCTTTGATTCTGCTATCTTTAAGAGCTCTATCCATCTCTTTCTTGAAAGCATCCAGAGACTTGGCCTCCACAGCCTTCTGGGGCAGAGCATTCCATATATTCACCACTCTCTAGGTGAAAAAGTTTTTCCTCAACTCCATTCAAAATGGCCTACCCCTTATTCTTAAACTGTGGCCTCTGGTTCTGGACTCACTCATCAGCGGGAACATGCTTCCTGCCTCCAGCGTGTCCAATCCCTTAATAATCTTATATGTTTCAATAAGATCCTGTCTCAGCCTTCTAAATTCCAGTGTATACAAGCCCAGTCACTCCAATCTTTCAACATATGACAGTCCTGCCATCCCAGGAACTAACCTTGTGAAACTACGCTGCACTCCCTCAATAGCAAGAATGTCCTTCCTCAAATTTGGAGACCAAAACTGCACACAGTACTCCAGGTGTGGTCTCACCAGGGCCCTGTACAGCTGCAGAAGGACCTCTTTGCTCTTATACTCAATTCCCCTTGTTATAAAGGCCAGCATGCCATTAGCTTTCTTCACTGCCTGCTGTACTTGCATGCTTGCTTTCAGTGACTGATGTACAAGAACACCTAGATCTCGTTGTGCTTCCCCTTTTCCTAACTTGACTCCATTTAGATAATAATCTGCCTTCCTGTTCTTACCACCAAAGTGGATAACCTCACATTTATCCACATTAAACTGCATCTGCCATGCATCTGCCCACTCACCCAGCCTGTCCAAGTCACCCTGCATTCTGATAACATCCTCCTCACATTTCAAACTGCCACCCAGCTTTGTGTCATCTGAAAATTTGCTAATGTTACTTTTAATTCCCTCATCTAAATCGTTAATATATATTGTAAACAGCTGCAGTCCCAGCACTGAACCCTGCGGTACCCCACTGGTCACTGCCTGCCATTCCGAAAGGGACCCATTAATCGCTACTCTTTGTTTTCTGTCAGCCAGCCAATTTTCAATCCATGTCAGTACTCTGCCCCCAATACCATGTGCCCTAATTTTGCCCACTAATCTCCTATGTGGGACTTTATCAAAGGCTTTCTGAAAGTCCAGGTACACTACATCCACTGGCTCTCCCTTGTCCATTTTAATAGTTACATCCTCAAAAAATTCCAGAAAGTTAGTCAAGCACGATTTCCCCTTCGTAAATCCACGCTGTCTCGGACCGATCCTGTTACTGCTATCCAGATGTGTCATAATTTCATCTTTTATAATTGACTCCAGCATCTTTCCCACCACCGCCGTGAGGCTAATCGGTCTATAATTCCCTGTTTTCTCTCTTCCTCCCTTCTTGAAGAGAGGGACAACGTTAGCCACTCTCCAATCCACAGGAGCTGATCCTGAATCTGTAGAACATTGGAAAATGATTACCCATGCATCCATGATTTCTAAAGCCACCTCCTTAAGTACCCTGGGATGTAGACCATCAGGTCCCGGGGACTTATCAGCCTTCAGACCCAACAGTCTGTCCAACACCATTTCCTGCCTAATATAAATTTCCTTCAGTTCATCCATTACCCTAGGTCCTTTGGGAACTATTATATCTGGGAGATTGTTTGTGTCTTCCCTAGTGAAGACAGATCCAAAGTATCTGTTCAACTCGTCTGCCATTTCCTTGTTCCCCATAATAAATTCACCCGCTTCTGTCTTCAAAGGCCCAATTTTGGTCTTAACTATTTTTTTCCTTTTCACATACCTAAAGAAGCTTTTACTATCCTTCTTTATATTCTTGGCTAGTTTACCTTCGTACCTCATTTTTTCTCCATGTATTGCCTTTTTAGTTACCTTCTGTTGCTGTTTAAAAGTTTCCCAATCCTCCGGCTTCCCACTCGTCTTTGCTATGTTATACTTCTCTTTTATTTTTATGCTGTCCATTACTTCCCTTGTCAGCCACGGCCTCCCCTTATTTCCCCTAGGACCTTTCTTCCTCTTTGGAATGAACTGATCCTGCACCTTCCGCATTATTCCCAGAAACACTTGCCATTGCTGTTCCACTGTCATCCCTGCTAGGGTATTGTTCCATTGAACTTTGGCCAGCTCCTCCCTCATAGCACCATAGTTCCCTTTGATCAACTGTAATACTGACACTTCCGAGTTTCACTTCTCCCTCTCAAATTGTAGATTAAAACTTATCATATTATGGTCACTACCTCCTAATGGCTCCTTTACCACAAGGTCCCTGATCAAATCCGGTTCATTGCATAACACTAGATCTAGAATTGTGTTCTCTCTGGTAGGCTCCAGTACAAGCTGTTCTAAGAATCCATCTCGGAGGGACTCTACAAACTCCCTTTCTTGGGGTCCAGTACCAACCTGATTCCTCCAGTCTACCTGCATGTTGAAGTCCCCCATAACAACTGTGGCATTACCTTTGCGACATGCCAATTTTAACTCTTGATTCAACTTACACCCTACAACCAGACTACTGTTTGGGGGCCTGTAGATAACTCCCATTAGGGTCTTTCTACCCTTAGAATTTCTCAGTGCTATCCATACTGACTCTACATCTCCTGATTCTATGTCCCCCCTCGCAAGGGACTGAATATCATTCCTCACCAACAGAGCCACCCCACCCCCTCTGCCCATCAGTCTGTCCTTTCGATAGGGCATATACCCTTGAATATTCAATGCAGATAATGATGTCCTACAAGCAACCATGAGATAAATAGGAAGTGCAAAGAGATCTATAACCTGTGAAATAAATAGTATTGGTGAATGAAATCATAAGAGATTAGCTTTATTTCTTACATGTACGTCGAAGCATGCAGTGAAATGTATCATTTTGCATTACCAACTGACATACTCTGAGGATGAACTGTGGGCAGCTCGCAAGTGTTGTCATGCTTCCGGCATCAACATAGTCTGCTAACAACATACTACCCCTTACTAACCCATATGTCTTTGGGATGTGGGAGGAAGCCATGCGGTCACATGGACAAGAGTAGGTTTGATTGCTTACATTGCTACAGAAAACTGTGCCTTTGTGAAAATAAATAAAGCAATATGTATATCTATTGATCTGAATAAATATAAATAGTTGATATTTGTTTGTAACAAACCTTGACCTGCTTATTATTGAAGAGACACTGACTTAGGTGGACTAACCTATTTGTTGTGGTGATTAAGGGATAAATGTTGGCAGAATTGAATGAGAAAAAAAAAGAAACTTTGTTTTGTGACAAATAACAAAATTAATCTAAAGATGCTAATATTCCATAACATTTGAGAAATGTGCTGTCTCTGACCTTCTCTGTAATAACAACTCTGGATTCAATGCTCGTTATATGTAACTGTCAACAGGCAATTTTCTTTGAGATGTTGTATATTGTACAACCGACTATTGATCATTTAAAAGCAAAGCAGAATAGGATGGCTATACAACTGCTTATATAATGAGAACTGGGTGATCAAAGTTGCTATATTTTATCATAAGTTAAAATAATTAATCAGCTTTAAGCCATCGCAATCTAGGCTGTAACTGTTAATGTTAATGGAAACCACAATCATTACATTTGAATTCTAAAGTATATTTAGAGTACCTGTACTGTAATTAAAACATGCTCTTTCAATCAGTTTTCTCTGGTACCAATGTCATGGAGCATGGATAGGAAATAATTCTGTATCTTTTTGGTATATGTTTCTCACACAGAGCATATTTATTTTGTTTGATTGGAATTAAAGTATTTCTTCTATATTTTATAGCATTGAGCTTATCAGGAGTGCATTACAAATGATTTTACAGATTGTAAAACAATTTTATTTACTCTGCATTTAACTATCTAGACTGACCCATGAAATACTGTGGCATGCATGTGGAATATAGGGCAAACTGGTCAATAATATAAAGCAGGATACTAAAAGGTTTTTTTCAGTTACATAAGGAGTAAAAGGGAGGTGGGAGTTGATATTGAACCACTGGAAAATGATGCTGGTAAGGTAGTAATGGGGGATAAAGAAATGGCAGATGAACTTAATAAGTACTTTGCATTAGTCTTCACTGTGGAAGACACTAGCTGTGTGCCTGAGTTCTGTGAGTGCCAGAGAGCAGGAGAGAGTGTCATTGCTATTACAAAGGAAAAAGTGCTATGCAAACTCAAAGGTCTTAAGGTGGGTAAGTCACCTGGACCAGGTGGACTACATCTCAGAGTTCTGAAAGAGGTTGCTGAAGAGTTAACAGATGCATTGGTCGCGATCATTCTGGAATCACTTGATTCTGGCATGGTCCCAGAGGACTGGAAAATTGTAAATGTTACTCCACTCTTTAAGAAAGGAGAAAGGCAAAAGAAAGGAAATTATAGGCCAGTTAGCCTAACATCAATGATTGGGGAAGTGTTGGAGTCTATTATTAAGGATGAGGTTTTGGGGTACTTGGAGACTATTGATAAAATAAATCAAAGTCAGCATAGTTTCTGTAAATCTTGCCTGATAGATCTGTTAGAGTTCTTTGAGGAAGTAACAAGCAGGGTGGACAAAGTCCATAGGCGAGGCAGTGGATGTCATTTACTTGGATTTTCAGTAGGCATTTGATTAGGTACCACACATCAGACTGCCTAACAAGATAAAATCCTATGTCGTTACAGGAAAGATACTGGCATGGATAGAGGAATGGCTGACAGGAAGGAGGCAGCGAGTGGGAATAAAGAGGGCCCTTTCTAGTTGGCTGCCAGGGTCAGTGTTCGGATAGCTGCTTTTCACATTGTTTGTCAGTGATTTGAATAATAGAATTGATGGCTTTGTGGCAAAGTTTGCAGATGGTACGAAGACGTAGAGGGGTAGGTAGTGCTGAGGAAGCAATGTTGTTGTAGCAGGACAAAGAGAAATTGGAAGAATAGGCAAAAAGTGGCAGATGAAATACAGTGTTGGGGTAATGCTTTTTGGTAAAAGGAACAGAAGTGTAGCTATTATTTAAATTGGGAGAAGGTTCAAACATCAGATGTGCAGAGAGACTTAGAGAGACTTAGTGCAAGACTCCCAGAAGGTTAATTTACAAGTTGAGTCTGTGGTAAAGAAGGCAAATATAATGTTGGCATTCATTTCAAGGGGAATAGAATATAAAAACAAGGAGATAATGCTGAAGCTTTATAAGACACTATTCAGGCCGCACTTGGAGTATTGTCAACAGTTTTTGGCCCTCTATCTCAGAAAGGAATGAAGGGGTTAACATATGACAAGCATTTGGCAGCTTTGGGCCTGTACTCACTGAAATTTAGAAGACTGCTGGGGGATCTCATCGAAACCTACTGAATGTTGAAAGGACTAGATAAGGTGGGTGTGGAGAGGATGTTTCCTATTTTGGGGGCGTCCAGATCTAGAGGGCACAGCCTCAAAATTCAGGGGATACTCTGTAGAACAGAGGTAAGGAAAATACATTTTTAGCCAGAGAGTTGTGATTTTGTGGAATGATCTGCTACAGACAGCTGTGGAGGCCAAGATCATGAGTATATCTAGAGTGAAAATTGATAGTTTCCTCATTGGTCAGTGTATCAAAAGTTATGACGAGAAGGCAGGTGTGTGGGGTTGAGTGGGATTGGGGCTCAGCCATGATGGAATAGCGGAGCAAACTCAATGGGCTGAATGGCCTAATTCTGCTCCTATGTCTTACGGAATACTACACAACCCCAAGAATCATTTTCTCATGGGCATACTCAATAAATCGTTAGCAGAATAATAACCGTAAAAGGCTTAATGAAAGACTGCCTGAGCATCCAATTATTGTAAAAGGTGAAGTAAATTTATTTTCAAAGTACGTATACTGTATGTCACCATACATTACCCTGAGATGCATTGTCTGGCAGGCATTCATGGTAGACAAAGAAAAACAATAGAATCAATGAAAAAACTACACAGAAAGGTGGACAAACAGCCAATGTACACAAGAAGACAAGCTGTGCAACTACAATAGTAAATAAATAAACAAACAAGTGAATAAATAAATAGGTAAATAAATAGAAACATGAGTTGTAGAGTCCTTGTAAGTGAATAATTAAGTTGTGGAACATCTCAGTGTTGAGGTGAGTGAAGTTACTCACACTGGTTCAGGAACCTAATGGTTGAAGGGTAATAACTGTTCCTGAACCTGGTGTTGTGGGACCTAAGGCTGCTGTACCTACTTCCCGATGGCAGCAGTGAGGAGTGACCATGGCCTTAATGGTGAGGGTCCTTAATGATGGATGCTGCTTTCTTATGGCAGCGCTTCTTTCAAATGTGTTTTACCCTAGAGGCACTATCATGCCTTCTTCATAATGGCACTTACATGCAGGTCCCAGAACAGATACTCTGAAATGATAATGCCAAGGAATTACCGACTCTCTGCACCTCCGATGTCCTGCTGAGAAACGTACAGCTCCTTACAGTCCTTGTTGTACGTGCCAACTGTAATGCTGATTTATTCTAATCAAGTTTGCTTGCATTGTGGCCGTATCCCTCTAACTCCTTTCCTATCCAAGTACCCATCCAAATGCCTTTTAAACGTTGTAATTGTTTCAGCCTCCACCGCCTCCTTTAGCAGTTCATTCCTAATAATCATCACCATTCCTAATTCCTAATGATCATTTCCATAATTCCATTCCTAAAAACTTAATCCTCTCTATTTAAACCATTGCCTTCTAGTTATAAATTCCCCTGATCTGGGAGAAGGATTTTGGTTATCACCCTATCTATGCTAATGATACTTTGGTAAATCACTCAGCCCCCTACGTTCCAGTGAGAATAAACCCAGCCTATCCATTCTCCCCTTATAACTGCAACCTTCCACTCCAGGCAATATTTTGGTAAATTTCTTCTGCATCCTCTCTTTTGTAACTACATCCTTCCTGTAGTGTGGTGACCATAACTGTACACAATAATCTGAAGTGCAGTTATGCAATGTTTACTATAGCTGCAACAACTCTTATGCTCAATGCCCTGGTCTAAGCAGGTAAGCATACCAAATGCTTTTTTCACTATTTTGACTGCCTATATCAGCACTTTCAGGGAGCTGAGGATTTGGAACCTAAGGTCCCTGCCAATTACAGGATTTGATCTCCAAAAACGCATTATTTCACACGTGCCTTGATTAAATTCCATTGCCGCCTCTCTCACCTATGTCCCACTGTATCTTTAAACAACCTTTCTCCTTACCTATAGCTCTATCAATTTTTGAGTTGCCTGCAAACTTACAAATCACATTCCATACATTCTCATCCAAGTAATTTTTACTTATATATAAAACAATAAAGATCCCAGCACTGAACCCTGTGGTACACCATTTGTTACAGATTTCCAGTCGGTAAGTACCCAGATAAAACAGAATGGTCCCAGTGATGTTCTACAGACAGTTCATGAAACTATTTCTTCCCCTTCTTCTTTTAAATATGCTTCTGCTACTAAACTGTGTTTGATTAGAGCCTTTAATTTACAGTTTGGTGATGTGTTTTTGGACTGATTGAGCGATCTGCTGCTTTTGTTGTCTCAAGGACAATTTAGCAAGTTGAGAATGGAGTGTGTGACTTCGTGGCGGAGTGTGGAAACATGATCGGCTCCATTACTCGCTGATTAAAGTATTGAGCAGCATTGAAATAGATGAGGACAAGAGCGGAAGGTGAGCGGGTATTCAATGACCCTATGTTTGATGGGTCTTCCGCTCCCTATCACTCACTGCTGCCGGAGGAAGTTTCAGGAGTCTTGGAGTCTTGGGTTGTGGGCAAGGTTTGATCAGCACGGCTCATGGCTCGTTTTTAGAGGACTCCATGACTCATGTTACATGTGTCTCTGCTTTCCGGTTAATCTTTCTTTTATTGATATCTTGTGCGATTTTGGTCGGGGACATTGGAGTGGACTGGCTCTGCGGCCTGCAATCAATGAACAACACAGCTCTAGACTAAACTGAACTGAACCGAACTGAACATTTTGAGACCATTTCAAGGACTCTGCAGTTTGATGATTAATAATCTGTGTTTTATTTGTTTGTTTTTTTTGTTTGCGCGATTGTTCTTTTATTCACATGTTGATCTTTTCTTTGAACAGGTTCCATGGTATTTCTTTGTTTTGTAGCTGAGTGCATGAGGACAAATCTCAGGGTTGTACAAGTTTGACAAGTGCTGTCTGTGCAAATTATCCAATACCACATAATGTGACTGAATATCATTGAAAGGGTACCATAAATTCAGCTCTGTAGGGACCACCATTGAAAATTTATTACCATCAGGTTCTCCTGCAAGCAATCAGAGTAATTTTGTTAAGGACTTCATTTAAATTATTACGTGTCCATCTGATTGATAACTACCCAGAGAGGGAGTAATTAAATCCTCACATCACATGTACTGCATATTTTCATATTGAGATATTACTTATGGAACCAATGCTGAATTACACCAATTTGATAAATGTCAGTGATATACTCAATCTACAGTAAATAAACTTTACACTAGCTAGAATCTGATTTGATTCATCCACTTAATGTGTTATCTTATTTGACTATAAATTATCTCCAGAAAAGACTTGGATTGCTCTTCCAAATGTGTTGAAGAAATTTAAATATAAGTTCAATGTATCTCACAGCAACCCAGATATTTTCATTTTAAGTGGCTTCCTCCCTGAAACTGTGTAAATGTCCAGTTCTGGCCAAATTCAAAACATCATTTTCAACCGCACAACTCACTTTTTTACAACTAGCAAGGGAAGTAAAGATAGGCCTGTTATAAGTATTTTTTGAAAGACAATTACTTAACCAGAAGATGTTGGAAGCACTCAGCAGACCAGGCAATATCTACTGAATGAGAAACAGAGCTAACATTTCAAGTTGAATACCCTTCATCTAATCTGGGGAAGGGAGAAAAGATAACATATTGCAGAAAACACATTGGGGAGGGATGAAGCTATCCATACATTGATGCTGCCTGAGTGTTTATTTTCTTTTTATTAATTTATTTAATGACTTCATCATCACCTGGGAACTAAGTAGCAGGATTTCCATTGTTACTTTTACATTGTTCCCAGAACATTTTTATTTGGATTTATGGATTTGATAAATAAATTCACTTAATAATTTAAGCTTTAAACAATGCCTGAAGTTTATAAATTTCTATAGCATACTGTAAAATAAAAGAGAGAATCCACAGAGACACTGGATAATTCCAGAAGTTCATTCTAAGGAGAAATTTCAGTTCATTATCCTGATCTTATCACGACTACCATCGGCATCTTTTAAAGTTGAGCAGAATTTTAAAAACTTATTTAAAATTTGGAAACCAAGAAGTAAGACAGGCAGAAAAATGTCAAAAATGGAACATCTATGGTAACAAACTTTATGCTTTCCTATAAAACACCATTGTTTTCGTAGATGGAACATTTCCACTCTGACATTAGGCATTTTTATCGTGTTCCTGTTTCTCGTTTTAAGTTGTTAGGGTTGTGTTGCAGGTCCTTTCTTAAGAGCTATTTTTTTATAACAGCATACCTTAATAATGGCTGTGAGTGAAGATATTCAGATATTCATTATATTCATATTGCAATTAGTTGCCAGAGTCAAATGTTTTACACCAGACTCTTCATGTAATATAACAAAATCATTTTAGCTAAGATATACATTGATGCAGGGTTGGAAGCAGTGCTCAATTGTTATGGTCAAAAAAGCCAGAAATGTGTATATCTCTGAGTGCCACCAGATCCTTACTCCATGCCATGCAGTTATTTATTTAACCAGCCACCTTACCTTGGATCAGACCTATTAACTGATTGTCTGGTGAGGAAAATCTCTGGAAAGGGATAAAGTCCAGGATCAGCTTTGCTTGGTGTTTTTTGCATTCAAGGAAAGTCCAGTAGATCATGTTTGTGGAGTGGGAGATGACCACTATTGATCATGGGAAAAGCGGTTGGAGGTTATTGCAGAATTTGTAGATTGTGGAGGCAGAAGATTGCCATGGTGAATGGGGGTGGTGAGTGAAGGTGTTGGAGATTGGAGAAGGTGGGGGCTGCTGCTGATAAGAAGTCAGTGGTTGGAGATGGAATAAAAAGAAATGATCAGTAATTATACCTCAAGATATATTGGTTTCCTTATCTCATGTGCTTTGTTAATGTGATATGTCATCCATCTCACCTCTCCAAAGCAACCAATTTTTGGGTTGCAAAGCAATCCTTGTGTCTTTGTATGAGTGTTTTTGTTATTTATAATGTCAAGATGCATTACTGTTTTTAGGAATCCAGTAAATTGAGTACAAAGAGAGTATTTACATTACTTTTCAAGCTTATATAACCAACTTGATCAAATCTCTACGTACAGTAGGTGAAGGTGCAGAGCTGCAATCAAACACTTAAATTGAAAGATCTGCAAGGACAGCCCAAAGCATTATTTTCCTTATTTCCAAACTACCTGGTCTGATCACAAGCTTCTTTGATGGTATCTACCCATGACTAGGATCATATGTGGACTACAAGGAGCAAGTTCAGTGGCAGTCGTCTGACCAAGCATACTGCCTTTCCCTATTTTCTCACGTTCCAGTCATCTTCTGGTTCTGCATTGTCATGAACACAATTAGCAGGCAGCACTTTCGAAGCTACTCACAATCTGCTGGAGGAACTCAGTTGGTGAAGCAGCATCTGTGGGAGGAAAGTGAGTGTCATTGTTTTGGTTTGAGACACTGCATCAGGATTGAAATTGAAGAATGGCAGTGGGATGTGGTGGGACAGGAGTCTAAGAAAACTGGGGGCAGAGGAGGGCTGGAAGATGACAGGTTGTGTTAAATAAGGGGGAGAGAGGGTGGAGTTGAGAGGCAGTTGCAGGTGAATGATAGGCTGAATTAAACAGAGGTGGAAAATTAGGGCAAAGCACATAATTTTGAGCTTATGGTGATATTTCGACAAAAAGACTCTGGCTAGGGCTCAATATACATTGGGTGCTGATTGCTGGGCATGCGATCATGAGCCTTTGCAGAATCAAAGTGGGTCTCAACAGAAAACTTCACTGAAAATCAGAAGGTCCCAATGATCCCATTACAATTAATGGAATGTAAAATACCCCACAATATCGAATCGTTAAGGTTTAAGCACAATATGTATCTTTAGTTTTTCAAATCGAAAAGCTGTGATTTCACAAAGTGTTGCTCATTTCCAGTAAGCCATGCTGCTTCATCTGAAATAGATGCTTGACAAATCCATTAACTGTATTAGGCTTTGTTGCTTTATGTGTGGAGTGCTGTGGTACAGCTTAAATTAACTTGGGAATTGTGAATCCATCTTTAACATACAAAATGGAACAATTTAAACTAAACAAATGATTACATTTCCATTTATATTAAGTTCTGTTTTCCGACTATGGGTACAGCAAGTATAGGAATTGTGAAACTCTCTGCAAATATTATTTCATGATTTTCACAAACAGAATTTCTGCTTTTTTTAATGGACCCAATCTCCTGCATAATACAATGTGAAAGACACACGCAAAAAAGATTTTTTTTGTTGAAATCCTGGGTTGCATTGCAAATCCCTTTGTGTTTATTTTTGATGAGCTACTTCCTTCTTCTTCTCTGGCATCCCTTGGGACTGATGATTATTTACTTCCGCTCCAGTTCTGTGTGTTCTAAGGTAACGGATGAAGCCAAAGTGGAAACAAGTACTTCCAAAGATGTGGCAGCAGGTAATAGATAAGGCAATTAGGTGGGTAGTGCAGTGGTGCGCTCTTTCTACTGTTTCTGCAAGGTGTTCTCTGTATTTCCAACACACAAAGGTTTCCAGTATCATCTTCATTGCTTCTGCTGTGTCTTGTGTGGTCATGGGTCAAGGGTTCCCAAGAGTCAGTGGAGATCATAGAATAGTACAGCACAGTACAGGCCCTTCGGCCCAAAATGTTGTGCCAACCCTTAAACTCTGCCTCCCATATAACCCCCCACCTTAAAATCCTCCATACACCTGTCTAGTAGTCTTTTAAATTTCACTAGTGTATCTGCCTCCACTACTGACTCAGGCAGTGCATTCCACTCACCAACCACTCCTTGAGTAAAAAACCTTCCTCTAATATCCCCCTTGAACTTCCCACCCCTTACCTTAAAGCCATGTCCTCTTGTATTGAGCAGTGGTGCGCTGTGGAAGAGGTGTTGGCTGTCCACTCCATCTATTCCTCTTAATATCTTGTATACATCTATCATGTCTCCTCTCATCCTCCTTCTCTCCAGAGAGTAAAGCCCTAGCTCCCTTAATCTCTGATCATAATCCATACTCTCTAAACCAGGCAGCATACTGGTAAATCTCCTCTGTACCCTTCCTAATGCTTCTACATCCTTCCTATAGTGAGGCAACCAGAACTGGACACATTACTCCAAGTGTGGCCTAACCAGAGTTTTATAGAGCTGCATCATTACCTCGTGACTCTTCAACTCTGTTCCTCGACTAATGAAAGTTAACATCCCAGAAGCTTTCTTAACTACCCTATCTACCTGTGAGACAACTTTTAGGGATCTGTGGACATGTACCCCCAGATCCCTCTGCTCCTCCACACTACCAAGTATCCTGCCATTTACTTCGTACTCTGCCTTGCAGTTTGTCCTTCCAAATTTACCACCTCACACTTCTCCAGGTTAAACTCGATCTGCCACTTCTCAGCCCGCTTCTGCATTCTATCAATGTCTCTCTGCAATCTTCGACAATCCTCTACACTATCCACAGCACCACCAACCTTTGTATCATCTGCAAACTTGCCGACCCACCCTCGTACCCCCATATCCAGGTTGTTAATAAAAATCACGAAAAGTAGAGGTCCCAGAACAGATCCTTGTGGGACACCACTAGTCACAACCCTCCAATCTGAATGTACCCCCTCCACCACAACCCTCTTCTTTCTGTGGGCAAACCAATTCTGAATCCACGAGGCCAAACTTCCCTGGATCCCATGCCTTCTGACTTTCTGAATAAGCCTACTCTGTGGAACCTTGTCAAATGCCTTACTAAAATCCATATAGATCACATCCACTGCACTACCCTCATCTATATGCATGGTCACCTCCTCAAAGAACCCTATCAGGCTTGTTAGACACAATCTGCCATTGTCCCTGATCAGACCATGATTCTCTAAATGCCCATAGATCCCATCTCTAAGAATCTTTTCCAACAGCTTTCCTACCACAGACATAAGGCTCACTGGTCTATAATTACCCGGACTATCCCTACTACCTTTTTTGAACAAGGGGACAACATTCGCCTCCCTCCAATCCTCTGGTACCATTCCCGTGGACAATGAGGACATAAAGATCCTAGCCAGAGGCTCAACAATCTCTTCTCTCGCCTCGTGGAGCAGCCTGGGGAATATTCCGTCAGGCTCCGAGGACTTATCCGTCCTCATGTATTTTAACAACTCCAACACTTCCTCTCCCTTAATATCAACATGCTCCAGAACATTAACCTCACTCATATTGTCCTCACCATCATCAAGTTCCCTCTCATTGGTGAATACCAAAGAAAAGTATTCATTGAGGACCTCGCTCACTTCCACAGCCTCCAGGCACATCTTCCCATCTTTATCTCTAATCAGTCCTACCTTCACTCCTGTCAACCTTTTGTTCTTCACATAATTGAAGAATGCCTTGGGGTTTTCCTTTACCCTACTCGCCAAGGCCTTCTCATGCCCCCTTCTTGCTCTTCTCAGCCCCTTCTTAAGCTCCTTTCTTGCTTCCCTATATTCCTCAATAGACCCATCTGATCCCTGCTTCCTAAACCTCATGTATGCTACCTTCTTCCACCTGACTAGATTTTCCACCTCACTTGTCACCCATGGTTCCTTCACCCTACCATTCTTTATCTTCCTCACCGGGACAAATTTATCCCTAACATCCTGCAAGAGATCTCTAAACATCGTCCACATGTCCATAGTATATTTCCCTGCAGAAACTTCATCCCAATTCATACCCGCAAGTTCTAGCCTTATAGCCTCATAATTTGCCCTTCCCCAATTAAAAATGTTCCTGTCCTCTCTGATTCTATCCTTTTCCATGATAATGCTAAAGACCAGTGAGCTGTGGTTACTGTTCCCCAGATGCTCACCCACTGAGAGATCGGTGACCTGACCTGGTTCGTTACCTAGTACTAGATCTAATATGGCATTCCCCCTAGTTGGCCTGTCCACATACTGTTAGCATTCTTTCAAGGAGACATTGAGCACATCCTCAAATCCTTTCCTCTGTCAACCTGATAATATTATTCTGTGACAGAGGTTAGAATAGAGTGTTTGTTTTTGGGAATCTCGTGCTGGTCTGTAAATGACAGGGTCTGACAATTGAGGAAGGTTCTTAGCCAGGGGATTTTGGCCTGGTTGGACACTATTGGATTGTGGACACTGATTTTGGTTCCAGTTGCTTGAGGTGCTTGCTTGGAAGTAGACCAGTCTTCAGAAGCATGAAGGAGAGCAGGGATCACTTTTATGAGTCTTTTAGAATATGCACTAGATTTACTAGATTTCCCTCTTTGAAAGAAATCCACTTCCATTATAGGTATTAAAACATTTCTTTTCAGCATACAAAGTATAAGGTATACAACGACAATTATATATATTCTTCATCGTGTCAATGAGGATATTTTGATTGTTATATTTTGTCTGTGTGATGGCAGAAGTATCTGAAGATTCATTCACCATGTGTCGATGCACTCACATTTGAATGAGTGCCTGAGGCAGGTTAGAACAGGTAGCCGTCCAGAGGAAGTGTTAAATATTTCAAAAGCAAAATGCATGACATTATTAAACAATAATGTGGGCAGAATAGAATTTAAGTTGCTCCTCTGTGCATTATTTTGATAAAGTTAATTACCCACTGAAATGGAATGTTTAAAGGACTGTATTGAAGAAGAGAAGATGAAAGGCTAGCTCATTTTTTAACAGTAAAAGTTTCATGTGGAGAGAAGGAGCTCTGGAAACCCAAAGATCTCTTCAGTCGCAGAAAATTACTGCCATTAGATTTGGTGACTGGAAGATGAATCAATCCTATATTCTTGTGGTGAGTAAGCATCAAATTTAAACAGCGCGTGGGGCCCGTCGGGATTTTCTGTAGAGCTTGAGGTCATTTGGCTTATTAGGCACTTGGCCAGGGTCAATAAAAATAAGTTAGGGTTTAGCAGACTGGCCACCATTGTGGGAGCTACATCTACAAAAAGTGCATCTGGGTGCAGCCCCTTACAGACCATGTTATGGACCTGGAGCCAGAGTTGGATGGCCTACGGGTCCATTCAGGAGAATGAGAAGTTCATTGATAGGATCTAGAAGAATGAAGTTGCAGGAGGTGGCAGCTGTGTGCCTGTCAGGAGAGGGAAAGGGAGCAGGCAGGTAGTGCAGAGTACCCTTGTGGCAGTTTCCTTCAATAAAAGTATACTGCTTTGGAGCTACTCTTGGAGGAAGGCAACAGTGACCAGGTCTCTGGCACTGAGTCCATCTCGGTGACTCAGAAATTAAGGGGGAAGAGGAAGAGAGTGGTGGTGTCAGGGAATCAATAGTTACAAAATAGACAGAGGTTTCTGTTGACGTTAAAGAGAGTCCTAGTATGTTGCCTCCCAGGTGCCAGGGTCAGGAACATCTCAGATCAGGTCCACAGCACTTCTAAGGGGGAGGTTGAGCAGTTAAAAGTTGTGGTACATATTGGTACCAAAAACATGGAGAAGATGAGGTCCTGAAGAGTGAATTTAGGGAGTTAGGTAGAAAACTGAAAAGCAGAACCTCAAGTAATCTTGCGATTACTGCCTCTGTCCAACAGTGAGGGTAAGAGTAGGATGATTTGTCAGATGTTTGTGTGGTTGAAGAATTTGTGCAGGGGGCAAGTTTTCAGATTTTTGGATCATTGGGATCTCTGCTAGGGAAAGAATGCCCTGTACAAGTGGATTGGTTACACCTGAACTTGAGGGGTGGGGGGATATAATTGTGTAGGCAGGATTTAAACTAGGTTGGCAGGGGGATGATGAGCAGAGTAATAAGTCAGAGGATGGAACAGTTGGTGTAATGGTAGATGCAGCATGTAGAGAAACTGTGAGGAAGGATAGGCTATGGATAGGGCATAGTTGCTGTCAGACAGATGGGTTGAAATGTGTCTATTTTAATGTGAAGGAGAATGAGAGGTGATTTGATAAACGATAAGAGGCTTTCATAAAGTAGACAGCCAGCACCTTTTTTTCTCAGGGTGGCAGAGGAAAATATGAGAGGGCATAATTTTAAGATGACTGGAGGAAAGTATAGAGGGGGTTACACAGAGGGCAGTCGGTGCATAGAACACTCTGTTGGGGTGGTGGTAGAGGCTAATACATTAGAGAAATTTAAGAAACTCTTATGGATAAAATAAAAATGGAGGGGTATAAGATTGATTTTGGAGTAGGTAAAAAAATTGGCACAAAATCATGGCTGAAGAGCCTGTACTGTGCTGTACTGTATGATGTTCTATGTTCTGTGCTCTATAAATCCCAACTTCATCAGGTGATTGTCTGGAACTTAAAAATGTCTTAGATAGGTCATAAAGCAGTATGGGCACTTTGGCTTATGATGTTGTGTCAATTTATTTAACCTACTCTACGATCAATCTAACCCTTTCATCCTACACAACCCTCAAATTTTTCTTATATACTTGTGCCTATCTAAGAGTCTCTTAAATGCCCCTATTCTATAAGCTTTAACTACCAATCCCAGTAGTGTGTTCCAGGCAGTTGCTACACTCTATGTAAAAATCTACCTCTGACTTATCCTCTGGTATTGACCATTGCTACTCTGTGAAAAAGGTCCTCGCTGTATACTCTGTCTATGCCTCACATAATCTTATACACTGATATCAAATCACTTCTTATACTCCATTGCTCCAAAGGGAAAAGCTTTAGCTCATTCAGCCTTTCCTCATTAGTCTTTTATTTCTATTCCAGTCAGCATCCTGGTAAACCTCCTCTGCATGCCCTCTAAAGTTTCCTTATCTTTCCTATAATGAGGCAATCAGAACTGAACACAATATTCTAAGTGTAGTCTAACCAGAGGTTTATAGAGCTGCAACATTATTCGTGGTCCTTGTACTCAAACCCCTTCCTAATGGAGTCCAGCGTACCATATGCCATCTTAATAACCCCATCAACTTGAGCAACAATTTTGAGGGATCTATAGATTGGACCCCAAGATCCCTTTGTTCCTTCGCACTGCTAATAACCCTTCCATTAATCTTATACTCCACCCTTAAGTTTGATTTTCTGAACTGTATCACTTTACACTTTTCAAGATTGAAATCCATCTGTCACTTGTACACCCAAATTTGCATCCAGCCTATATCCTATTGCAACCTACAACAACCTTCAACACTATCCGCAATGCAACCAACCAACCAACCTTCTAATCATCTGCAAATTTGCTAATCCAACCCTCCACTTCCTCATTCAAGTCATTTACAAAAATCACAAATATCTTGTGTACCAGAACAGATGCTTGAGCAGCACCACTAGTCACTAATCGCCAGACAGAATACTGTGCATCTGCTACCACCTTTTGCCTTCTGCGGACAAGCCAATTCTGAATCCATGCAGCTAAGTTTCCCTGGATCCCATGCCTAGAGATTCCTTGGATGAGCCTACTATGGGGAACCTTGTCAAATGCCTTATTAAAACCTGTATACACCACATCCTCTATCTCACATGGGCACTTTCATTTTCAGAATAGCAACCCATCAATATATGATCATCATGATATAAATGATGCTTGAAAGGGAAATGAGGTGGGAATGTATTGCATGGCAGGTTGTTTTCTTTTAGAACTACCTGGTGAGTTACAGTGTGAATATTGAGAGGACTTGTAATGGATATTCACTATCGTGGGGCAGAAGATCTCATGTTTACTAATCTTGTTTTCTAAGCACAAGCAGCTGCTACTTGTAAGATCAAAAGTAGATGTAGGCAAACTTCCAACTAACAATGTGTTTAGTTTCTGGTTGTGAAAGGAAGTCAGTCTACAGTTCTTAAAGTGCAAATGGAAAGCAATAATCAGCTTGAAGTTCAAAAAGTACTCTTTATAGAATGGCTTTGCAAACATTTCTGTATTTTGCAGACATTCTGTGTAGAGACAGATGCTAGTCACTGCACCTGCTTTCTTTTTGCTCAAGATGTAATATAAGATGATAGGTTGTTTAATTGGGGTTGCTTCAAACAGTCAAGCTGATTCTTAGCTTGCTTAGTTCAAGGAAGCTTTCAGAACAGATAGAAAATATCATTTAGCATAGCAATAATGGATATGTTTATAGTTAGAAGGCTTTATGTGCTCAAGGAAATTAGACTTACAACATTAATTGTGCACTGTCAACATTAAGTTGAGATATATGTCTCCAAAAATGCCTTTCGACTGTTTGTGTTGAAATAATAACTGAGGAAATATCATAGGTGTGTAAAGTCACTCAAGTGGGAAAGGAGGGTATAAGTGTAGAGAGCAGTTCAGGCTTATTAGAAGTGGGGTAAAGAACATCAAGAAGAAACATGGAAGAAACTAGAATCCATTCCTCCAGCTTTGGTTTCTGCAATGGATAACTTGTTTTTCCGCATAGTTGGTATGTCTTTTTAGTTTATAGAAATTGTACCTGTGTTTTGGAAATCCTTTGCTTGCATTAGAAAACCTTTGTGTTTTGGAAATCCTTCATTCTTTGTACTTGGCGTTTTAGGAAATCTTTTGTGTTTTACATATCAAAGTTCAAAGTTCAGAAGTCAATGCTTTGTAATTGGGAAATTTTCAAGATGGAAATCTTTTGTGAGTTTTAAATGTGTTTTAAGAATGTTTGGATTTAAACATGTATCACTGAAAAGAAATGAACTGTGTTTTAAACTACTTCGTTAGCTGGAAGCATCTTCCCCTTGGAAGGGAGAGGGGACCCACTGCTCGAAGATGGGAATTGGCAGCTAAACTCATCATGGAGAATAAACAGGGAGGTGAACTAGTCTTTGAAAATTGGGTAATTACAGTATAATCTCCCTTTAGTGAGAGTACTCATGGCTGTTTATGTCCAATAGGGCTCAAGGTCTTCATTTGAGTTTAGAACACTGCCATCAGCAAATGCAATACCATCACAATCAGTCTGCACTATATAAGTAGCATTACACAAGTGTAACCCATCCCACTGCTCTGTTAATCTCTCAAGTTAAATGTTTGCTATTTGTAGGCATATTCATTCTTTACAAGAGCTGCGTTGGCTGAATTAATTCAAGCATGGAATTAATTGGGTGGCAAAGATGTGTCATCCAGTCACCATTTCTATGTAAGGAGGCTTTCTTGTTGCTTTAATGCAGAAAAATCAGAAAAGAATAAATTGTTATAAATATTCTGTTGCTTCAACATGACTCTGAGGAACTGAATGAAGCAAAGTTTTTGAAATTAATTATTTGCGCTGAACGTCATCTTTGTGATGGCTTCCAACACTTATTCCATTGGAGCTGGGCAGGCTGTGAAAAGGCACATTTTAATGAGGAAATGGCAGTTGGAGGCAGTGCTCTTTTGCCATCTACTTGCCCCATGCCAGAAGAAATTCAGCCAACCTAACACTGAGAGGAAGGAGTAATGCTGAAGCTACCCAGCTTCCCTACCCAAAGAAGCGATCCTGAATAATTTTATAAAAACAATATTTTCTTTGGGCTTCCAAGCTAACTCATGATTGTTCAGAGGCTGTTCCAACTTAACTCTCATGGAATATCAATCACCTCTTTAATTCAAGGAAGTTACATCAGGACAGGAACTCCAATGCCATGATGTATTACATCTAACAAAGCAACCAGGAAACTCCTAGAGACTCTTCTCTGTCTATTTGGGAAATATTTGCTCTCAAACCAAAATTATGGTGAGAGACAAGAAGAATCTCCCTGTGCTCTTCCAAGGGGCAATTTATTTGCAGCTACTCTGGACCTGAAGAGTGGCGGATGAACATATCCAATCTGATCACACACTCCTTTGAGCACATTCTCTCTTGCTCTCTTTATCTCTGTCTCTCTGTCTAACGATCAACCTTGACATTTCTCACTCTATACATCTCCCTTTCTCTGTTTCCTACTTTCTACACTAGCAATACACCAACAGACAATTGCTCTCTGCTAATTATAATAGAAAACAATTGCTTACTGACTAAAAAGCAAGTGACTGTACCAGTTACTTTTAAACATGCTGCTTTAGAACAGCAGCATTCCAATTCAACTAACCTTTCAGATGCAGGCATTGATGGTTTTCATCAATGTGACCAAAGTCCATTAATTTTAGCGAACTTTGAAATCAAGAACCAAGGAAGAATCTATTAAAATGTTCGAATTAGTTCATGAGCTTGCCACATTTTATCTTCTGCACTTCAGTTTAGCTTTGTCTAAGGTTATTAGGCAAGTACATTTGGAAGTCGGGAAGGTTTTGCTGGAATATACTGTAAAAGCCAGAATAATAAAACAATTCATCAGGATGTGAAGACTGCAGTTGCTGGAATCAGGAGCCCCAAACAAGATGCTGATGGAACTCAGCAGGTCAGGTATCACCTGTGGAGGGAAAAGGACAGTTGATGTTTCAGGTTAAAGCCCTTAAGGGTCTTGACCCAAAATGTCAACTGTACATTTCCCTCCACAGATGCTGCCTGATCCACTGAGTTCCCCCAGTATTTTGCTATTTGCAAGAAAAATTTAGTACATCTGGTGTGTTGAGAGTTGCACCAACCAGTCCCACAATTATTTGGATGCATTCAAATTATTATTGTTTAATTTTGTACCAACATTTTCCCCATGACAACAACTTAAGTGTCAAGATTAATTTAATGCTTCTCAAAGGACTGAATGCTAGAGCTGAGGATGCAGTGCGTTGATCATAAAATAAATTCTTACAGGTTCATATATGATCACTAGAAATTTACTAGCACTGGAGTTTGTGAATAAACTGTGTCAATAATAATCATTTATTAGTATTAATGTACTATAGATCATCCTTGCACAGTTATCTTAGGTAAATATTAGAAACTATTTTTTAATCATGATTTAGTAGACAAAGTCTGGAAAAAGTGGATTCAATATTTTTGAAGACAATTTTGTTTTAAAATCAGTTTAAGTGAAGTACTGTTTTAAAATTTTAAAATTTTAGCTTAATCTCATTGATTTTCTTTGAACACATATAAATGAAATGTGGATCTATCTTAAGAGATTTTACAAAAGCAGTGTCAGCAGGCTGATTAGGATCTAATTTTATTTTTCTGATTCCTGACTCAAAATTGACAGCCTGCATAGCTAATGGCAGGCTGCAGCTTTTCTTATTACAGTGTTACCAAAGGAAAAATAGTATCCGTCACTGAAAACAACTGTGATGAAAGAGTTGCCTGGATTGGAATAGGCAAATAAGCCGAGAGATGTATCAATGGTTGTGCAGTGGCAGATATTCAAAAATATTAGTTTATAATGCTCAGCAGAAATGTATCTTAATTAGAAGGATGAAACACTTATGGTTAACTAAAGAGGTCAAGGAAAATAATAAATCAAAGATCAGATCATGCAAAATAGCAAAGGCAAGTGATAGACCAGAGGTCTATGAATTTTACGAGAACCAGCAGTGAGAAACTAAAAAGCTAATAAAGAGTGAGAAAACTAATCATCAGAGAGAACTGGCAAGTAAAATGTTAAAAAGAAACAAAGGCTTTGATGGACATATAATAAGGAAGCAGGAAGCCAAGATAAATGTTGGTTCCCTAGAGAGCAAGACTGGGGAATTAATAGTGATTTACAACAGAACAGCAGACAAGTTAAATCAATACTTTGCATCAGTCTTCACAATGGAGGACACTGCAAACATCCTAAAGATTTCTGATATCAAGCAGGATGGAAGAGCTTGTAACAATCACTATCAAGGTACAAAGTATTAGAAAAACTAATGGGAGTAGAGGCAGACAAATTGCCAAGTCACAATAGCTTGTACCCAATGGTTATAAAGGTGGCAGCTGTCAAAATAGGGGAGTCATTAGCTCAAACAACAGGAATTCTGCAGATGCTGGAAATTCAAGCAACACACATAAAAGTTGCAGGTGAACGCAGCAGGCCAGGCAGCATCTCTAGGAAGAGGTGCAGTTGACGTTTCAGGCCGAGACCCTTCGTCAGAACTAACTGAAGGAAGAGTGAGTAAGGGATTTGAAAGTTGGAGGGGGAGGGGGAGATCCAAAATGATAGGAGAAGACAGGAGGGGGAGGGATGGAGCCGAGAGCTGGACAGGTGATAGGCAAAAGGGATACGAGAGGATCATGGGACAAGAGGTCCGGGAAGAAAGACAAGGGGGGGACCCAGAGGATGGGCAAGGGGTATATTCAGAGGGACAGAGGGAGTAAAAGGAGAGTGAGAGAAAGAATGTGTGCATAAAAGTGAGTAACATATGGGGTACGAGGGGGAGGTGGGGCATTAGCGGAAGTTAGAGAAGTCGATGTTCATGCCATCAGGTTGGAGGCTACCCAGACGGAATATAAGGTGTTGTTCCTCCAACCTGAGTGTGGCTTCATCTCTACAGTAGAGAAGGCCGTGGATAGACACGTCAGAATGGGAATGGGATGTGGAATTAAAATGTGTGGCCACTGGGAGATCCTGCTTTCTCTGGCAGACAGAGCGTAGGTGTTCAGCAAAGCGGTCTCCCAGTCTGCGTCGGGTCACGCCAATATATAGAAGGCCACATTGGGAGTACCGGACGCAGTATATCACCCCAGTCGACTCACAGGTGAAGTGTTGCCTCACCTGGAAGGACTGTTTGGGGCCCTGAATGGTGGTAAGGGAGGAAGTGTAAGGGCATGTGTAGCACTTGTTCCACTTACACGGATAAGTGGGGAGGGATGGGGGGGACGAATGGACAAGGGAATTGCGTAGGGAGCGATATTGGCGAGACCCGACGCAGACTGGGAGACCGGTTTGCTGAACACCAAGCTGGCAGATGACTGATGAGATCAGAAAAGATTAATATAATTAAACTAAGTTGGCACAGTTTTATGAAAGGTAAATCAAGTCTGAATAATTTGCTGGAGCTCCTTGAAGGTGTAACACAAAGTATTGTTAAAGAGGAATTAATAGATGTTGTGTATTTGCATTTTCAAATAGCATTTGACAGAGTGCCATAAATAAGGCTGGTGTCAAGATAAGAGGTCATGATATTAGGCGAAGTGTAGTAGCATGGGTTAAGATTGGTTATTGTGTAGAAGATGGGTATTTTTAAACTGAAGTGTCTGAAGGATCAGCTCTTGATTTGGGGCCTGAACATTATTCAAGCTCGTTGATGAAATAAAGATAAATATTGCAATTGTTTAAGATTGGTTAATGTCATTTCAAATACACAGTTGTAAAAGAGAACAAAAATAATTGTTACTCCAGATCCAATGTAGCACAAAAAACACAATAAATATAAATATTGTACATAAGATAGCTTATATGCATAGATAGGTTTTATGTCCATAAAATGAGACTAGTACAGGAGTATCTGTACCTATGGTGACTCTAACAGAAAAAGATAAAGTAGTGATAGTGGGTGCGTGGAGGGTTGGGTTAGTGGGTGGAGGTGTTGATCAGCCTTATTGCTTGGGGAAAGTAACTGTTTTTGAGTCTGGTAGTCCTGGCGTGGATGCTACATAGCCTCTTCCCTGATGGGAGTGGGATAGACAGTCCATGAGCAGGGTGGGTGGGATCCTTCATGATGTTACTAGCCCTTTTCTGGCACCTTTCTGTATATATGTCCTTGATGGTAGGTAGGCCGGTGCCGGTGATGCAAACAGAAATTACTGGTGCAGCAAGTGATTTGGAAGGCAAATGGAAATAGGGAAGCATTGCAGAAATAATTAACCTGTCAAATTGCACTGGTTGGAGCTTAATTCACCGGCCCTCAGCCGATCTCGGCACCCGGCTCCATTGAATCAAGATCTTGCCGCCCAGCTCCATTGAATTACAATCTCCCCACTAGGTTGTATCCTATGACTGGTTCTTTCCAGCGTCTTCTCTCCTCACCTGACGCCGAACAAAGGACCCAGCTCACATTCCAAAGCATCCATAATCTCTCACCATAACCCAAACACTGCTTCTACAGATAGACCATTACATTAGCAGTGAAACCTTTCCCAGGGTGTTACAGAAAGATATAAGATCTTTAGGGGCATTTGGGGTAGATGTTCAGATGTTTTCATTAATGAGAAAATCCAGAATGATGGGACATAATTACAACTTTAGAGGCAGTCATTGAAAAATGCGTTATGTAGAAAATTCTCATCATAGTTCGAGAATTTCTAAGGTATAGATGGGCTAAAATCAGGCCTGAAGTAGAAAAACCAATGCAAAAATAGTTTTTTCAGATCACAAAATAAAAGGTTTTGTCAAACTTGACTAAAATCTTTTACATTCTTAATCCACGTTCTTTTTTTTCCATTAAGACCTAAAATTGAAATTGAGTGTTGTTAAATCTCAACAAGTCAGAGAGCAATTGTGTGTTTCCAGCATTTTTCAGTTTGATTTCAAATTTCCAGAGCCTGCGCTGTTGTTTTCCTTGCTTTTTAGCTCTCAATAACTCTTCTCCAGTGAACTCTGGCTCAAATAATAGTAACATTTCCTTTATATAGTAGAAGAAATACAAGCCAGCCACATGTATTACACTTCATAGTGAATCAGCGTCCATATGGAAATACATCAATCAACTCTCTCTTAAGCTTACCAAAAGATTAAATTTAAATCTACTTATGACTGCATACTCTGGTGGCTTAATAAGCATTATTTGTGTTTTACATGGAAGTCTTTACAATTAAAGTTTGGTGGTCAGCAAAATGCTGATGTGCAGTGAAGCCCAAGGTGAGTAGTAATGGAGGAGCACAAGAATCTGCACAAATTTTTTATCACCAGGGAAGCTATATAAATGTATTTAATGCCTCACGACTCATTATTATGTTTTACTGGTACAGCTGTACCATGCTGAATATCTATAGCAAAATATTAATAATTGTGATTGCATGGCATTATAATTGCAACATAATATGCGCTCTTTGTTCTGTTCAGTGGTACAGGCATATAGAAGAAAAATATAGCCTTTATTTTTGTCTAATAAGATGATGACAAAGTGTTGAGAGTGTTAGATCAGAGTAGTTCCAGCCTTTTATCTTTGTGGATAATTCATCTGTGAACCATGGAGATCAATGGGCCATATATAAGCAATTACTCAGCAAAAGGAGTGATTTGGAATACATTGAAGATGAAACTTCAGTTCTTAAAAACTCAACCTTAAAGTGCTCTACAAGGATTTTATGTGAAGTTCGTCCTTCCCTGTCATTTTACTATAAGAATTTCACAGTAACTTGTCAAATGAATTAATTATTCTCCCTTTGCATTCATGAATCAAAACATGTTTGGCTGGAAAAGGAAATGGGTCAAAGCTGTTTTTGTTTGTTATGTGCTTTAATTCAAATTTTTAAAAAATGTTAAAAACAACTTTAAATTGCTCCAAGTTGCATAATATGTATTATTTTCCTGGTCTCGATGCTGTAATGCAGACCATGGACACACAGAGTGTGACCTACAGTACTTTGCCTACAAGCCACATATACAGAAATAGGCCTTTGTTATGCCACTTTTATTTGAAGGTGATCTGTCTGAAGTGATCCCAACCATTGGAATCTAATGCTGGCAACTGACATTAGGGAGGTTCCCTTTAAATCCCATACTTACATGTCTTTTGCTTAGGCTCCCTCCCCATGCTCACAACTCTTGCAAGACTGCACCCCTCACCCAAGTTAATGTCTTCACCACCAATCCCACAACTAATCTAGTCAAAGACCTATTAATCTTTAGAAACCATAGAAACCATAGAAAAACTACAGCACAGAAACAGGCCTTTTGGCCCTTCTTGGCTGTGCCGAACCATTTTCTGCCTAGTCCCACCTGCACACAGACCATATCCCTCCATACACCTCCCATCCATGCATCTGTCCAATTTATTCTTAAATGTTAAAAAAGAACCCGCATTTACCACCTCGTCTGGCAGCTCATTTCATACTCCCACCACTCTCTGTGTGAAGAAGCCCCCACTAATGTTCCCTTCAAACTTTACCCCCTTCACCCTTAACCCATGTCCTCTGGCTTTTTTCTCCCCTTGCCTCAGTGGAAAAAGCCTGCTTGCATTCACTCTATCTATACCCATCATAATTTTATGTACCTCTATCAAATCTCCCCTCATTCTTCTACGCTCCAGGGAATAAAGTCTCAACCTATTCAACCTTTCTCTGTAACTGAGTTTCTCAAGTCCCGGCAACATCCTTGTAAACCTTCTCTGCACTCTTTCAACCTTATTAATATCCATCCCGCAATTTGGTGACCAAAACTGAACACAATACTCCAGATTCAGCCTCACCAATGCCTTATACAACCTCATCATAATATTCCAGCTCTTATACTCAATACTTTGGTTAATAAAGGCCAATGTACCAAAAGCTCTCTTTATGACCCAATCTACCTGTGACACCACTTTTAGGGAACTCTGTATCTGTATTCCCAGATCCCTCTGTTCTACTGCACTCCTCAGTGCCTTACCATTAACCCTTTCTTCATCCCTGCTTACCAATTCCCAGCATCTTCCACTGTTGTCACTGGTTGACATACATTCTAACTTTTGACCACAATATGGGCCAATCTCTACCTTTCTGATTACCAATCTGCTATCTCAGCCACAACTCTCCTGGACCTCTCTTCACTGCAACTGTCCCATCTTTCCCAATGACCAATACTCCAGATGAGGTCTAACCAGAGTCTTATAAAGTTGCAACATAACCTCTTGACTTTTGAACTCAGTACCTTGACTAATGAAAACAAGCATTCCATAAGCCTCCTTAACCACCTTATCGACCTGTGTAGCCACTTTCAAGGGGCTATGAACTTGGATCTCAAGATCTCTCTGCTCAGCAACACTGTTAAGAACCTTGCCCTTAACGGTGTACTGTCTCCTTGCATTTGCCCTACCAAAGTGCATCACCTCACAGTTACCTGGATTAAATGCCATCTGCCATTTCTCAGCCCATATCTGCAAATGACCTATATCTAGCTGTATTCTTTGCCAGTCTTCTACCCTATCCACAACTCCACCGTGCTATCATCCTCAAATTTACTGACTCACTCTACATTTTCATCCAAGTCATTTATGTACATTACAAACATCAGAGGTCCCAGTGCTGATCCCTGCAGAATTCCACTAATTACAGATATTGCTCGAATAGGTCCCTTCAACCACTACCCTCTGTCTTCCAGGCACAAGGCAGTTCTGAATCAAAACTGCCAATTTGCCGCAGATCCTGGGCATCTTAATCTTCTGGATTAGCCTCCGGTGAAGGACTTCGTCAAATACCTTACTAAAATCCATGTAGACAACATCCACTGCTCTACCCTCATCAGTCTCTCTCATCACCTTTCCAAAACACTCTATCAAGTTGGTAAGGCACGACATGCCCCACACAAAGCCATGCTGGCTCTCCCTAATTAGGCCGTGGGTTTCCAAATGCTCATATATCCTATCCATAAGATGATTCTCCAGCAATCTCCCTACAACTGACATGAGACTCACTGGTCTACAGTTCCCCTTGTTCCCTTCTTAAATAGAGGTACAACATTAGCCACTCACCAGTCCACCAGGACCTTGCCTGTGGCTAGAGAGGACACAACACTTCCTTCTCCTTGACCTCTAAATGCCCTAATGTATTTATACATTCAGCACTGATACCCTGGTCCTTCATAACCTTCTTTTTAAATACTGAAGCAAAGTACTCATAAATACCTCACTCACATTCTCTGCATCCAAGCAAATATTCCCTTGAGTGGTGCCTCCTTTTCCCTAGTTATTCTCTTGCTCTTGATGGATGTATGTATAGAATGCCTTGGGATTCAGCTTAATCCTACTTACCAAGGACTTTTCATGGCCCCTCCTGGCTTTCCCAATTCCCTTCTTGAGTTCCTTTCTGGCTTCTTTATACTCCTCATGTGCTTCGTTTGATCCTAACTTCCAAAGCTTTACATACTTTTCCTTTTCCTTCTTGACTAAATTCATCACCTCTCTGGATATCCAAGGTTCTCTTATTTTCCATCCCCGTCCTTGCTTCTAACAGGAACATATCTTTCCTGTGTTCTGTAAACACCCTCCTCATGTCTGATGTGCACTTGCCAGAGAAAAGGTGTTCCCAATTAATGTGTCTTAGTTTCTGCCTAATGTCCTTGTAATTTGCTCTACTCCTATTTAAAACTCTCCCACAAGGACCATACCTATCCTTATCTATAGTTATCCTGAAAGTTAAGGAGTTGTAGCAAGACAGTTGTAGGACTGTCTTCTCCTATCATTTTGGATCTCCCCCTCCCCCTCCAACTTTCAAATCTCTTACTCACTGTTCCTTCAGTTAGTCCTGATGAAGGGTCTCGGCCTGAAACGTCGACTGCACCTCTTCCTAGAGATGCTGCCTGGCCTGTTGCGTTCACCAGCAACTTTGATGTGTGTTGCTTGAATTTCCAGCATCTGCAGAATTTCTGTTGTTTGAGTTAAGGAGTTGTAGTCACCGTTCCCTAACTCTTCACCCACTTGCACTAAGAAGGTCCCAGTTTATATAAAAGAAATTGAAATCCACCATGCAACAACCTTATTATTTTTACACATTTCCTTAATCTGATTCCATATCTGTTCCCTAATGTCCCAGTGGTTTTTGGGTGTGTCTGTAGTACAATCCCATCAGTGTGATTGCACCCTTCCTGTTTGTGAGTTCCGCCCAAACGGACTCAGTGTCTGACTCCTCTGTGTGCAGCTGTGATATTGTCCCTGATTAGTAGTGCAACTCCATTTTTCCCACCTGCCTGTTTTACCTCTTCCTCTATCTTTTCTAAAACTCCACAAACCTGGTACATTAATCACCCATTCCTGCCCCTCTCTCATTCAAGTTTCCGTAATGGCTACAACATCGTAGTTCCATGTACTGATCCATGTGCTGAGTTCACTTTTACTTATAATATTCCTAGCATTAAAATACACACACTTCAAAATATCTGACCCATCATAACTGCTATTTCAATATTGCCTTCCAATACTTTCCCTGACATCTACCTTCTGGTCCAATCCTTCCCTTACTGACCTGGGGCTCCGGTTCCCAGCCCCCTGCAAAACTAGTTTAAACTCTCCCGAGGAGCATCAGCCTAACCTCATGGCCAGGATATCAGTTCTCCCCCAGATCAGGTGCAGACTGTTCCTCTTGTACAGGTCACCCCTTCCCCAGAAAAAGTTCCAATGATTTAGGAACTTGAAACTCTGTCTCCTCAGCCAATCATTCATCCATGCTATCATCCCATTCCTACCTACACTAGTCCGTGGTACTGAGAGTAATCCAGAGATTACAACCTTGGAGTTCCTTCTCTTCAGCCTCTTTTCTAACTCTATATACTTACTGTGTAGGACCTCTTCCTTTTTCTGCCTATGTCATTGGTATACCAATATGCACACTATGACCTCTGGCTGTCCCTATCCCCAAGATATTCTGCAGGCATTCTGAAACATCCTGGACCCTAGCACTTGGGAGACAACATATCATCCTGGTCTCTCTTTTGTGGCCACAGAATCTCCTTTTTGCCCCCTAACTATCGAGTCCCCCTGTAACTACCACCTGACTTTATAATTCCCTTTCAAGCCTTACAGTGCCACTAGCCTGGCTGCTGCTGCCATGATCTGATGGGTCAACCCCCGCCCCTTCTTCCCAGCAGTATCCAAAAGGGTATACATGTTGTTGAGGGGAATTGTCACGCAGGAATACTGCACTGATTTCTTAATTCCCTTACCCTTCCTGGTGGTCACCATCTACTGTTCAAAAGTTTTGTCTATAATATCCTCAGCCTCCCGAATGATCCTCAGTACATCCAACTCCAGCTTCAAATTCTTGACCCAGTCAGTCAAGCACTGAAGTTGGATATGCTTCCTGCAGATGTAGTCATCAAGGAAACTGTCAATTACCCCAAATTCCCACATTTGACAGGAGGAGCATTCCATCCTGACTACTCTATACCAAAAAACAAAAAGGCTTGCTGCTCTTTAACTGTGCCTCAACCTGTTCACGCCAAAGCCTGTTAAGCCAAAGCCTTCACACTCTATTATTGGCACACTCTGACAATGGCTGTTCCAACAATAGTCACTCCACTTGAGTCTCCTCTTCTTTTATTTGCAGTTGAGGTTAGGCCTCAGGTGCTGACACTTTCCACACCCGAGCTGCTCAAAAAGACTGGCCTTGCCCAAATTTGCTCCTTTTATCCTCTCTCTCCCAACTTCCAACACTCACTCGTCTTGCCTGAGCCACGGAATAAAAGGAAACAGAGAATTCTGGAAAGACTCAACAGATCAGGGTTGATTCTTCAGGTTAAAAATTCTTCGTCAGAAACGGGAAAGAGGGATAATGGAATATGTATATGTAAAAGATGCAAAATGTCAGTCAGATTTGAAGGAAATGCCTAGAAGATCAGACTGTGTGAATTGTGCCTGCTTTTACATCAACTGCAGTGTGCAGGACTTAGTGTGAGAAAGTACAAGAGTAATAATCATTATTCCCTCAACAATAGCACCCCAGCTGGTGTTTAGAAGTTATATTAATCCATGCATTTTTCTTGGCCACAGTCTTCCACAATTAGTTGTGAAAGATCAGTGACATACTGAGGTTTATCTGTGTCAGGTTTGGAGTGTTCTTTATGAGTTTGTATTTTAAAGCAAGATTTTGGTGAATGATGTCTGCCACTTGACTGTGCCTGTATAAGTAATCAGATTTGGTTAACCTGCTACAAGATCCTGTAATATGTTGGATTGTTTCAGCTTTCGCTTGCCATTTTCTGCATTTATCATCTTGAATTTGTTGGTCTTTTATTATGTATTATTGATGTTTTTTTTGTAATAACCACATGGTGCTGTATTGCCACAAGGAACCCTCCTGTTTCTGGGAGGAGGTCTCCAAATCTGAACCAGGAGTTCAATGCTTCATTGTTGGCATCTAGTATGCTCAGGTCATTATTAATTTTATCATCATTATTATTGTTACCATCATCATCATCATCATCATCATCACCATCTTTACATAGCTTTCTGCACTTCAGGTGGTGTTATTTTTGATATAAATGCACATTAGTGTCAGGACAGTGAATTACACAGGATCCTAGCATCCTGAGGTTATCACAATATAGGCCTGGTCGATCAGCTGTCTTATCTGCAGTTGTCTTACTAGAAAAGTTATATCACTCACTGATATTTTGTTTCTTTCTTTGGAAATACCATTCCATGGATATTTGGCTAGGTAATTTGATGTAAGTTATTAGTACATAATGTTCACTAACTCTATTTTAATTTGAATATAAATAAAATGAACCATTGATAAAGAAACACCAGAATAATATTACATGATATGGCTTGCTAATTTATTTTGTCTCAATCGCAATACTAGTAATGAAAGGTCATAATCCTTCATGAAAATTTGTCTGGAATTTCTCTGTTGCAAATGAATAATGCAATGATAAAAACTGGAGCGAAATTCATCATTGCAATTGGCATGATGTAATTCAGAGGCCAGTGTTTATCATTCACAACAGATAAGGAGTTAGTTAATGACCTCTTATGGAAAACTGTGACGCTTGGAGGCTGACTGAGTGATGAGGTTTTCAATATAGTTTACTCACTGTACCAAGTTTCTCTAAATGCAGCAAATTCTGCATCCTTTTTAACTTTGAATCAAAGTGCGTTGATATTGTGCACAAGGCCACATTTCAAAAGATTATAAATTACTGGGGAAAAAAATCACAAAATGCTTGAGAAATTGTTTCTATGGTAACTTTTTGGAAATTGTCTATGTGATTTTGAGAAATATATTCAGTAAAATTAGTGACCATAAATATGCAGAATGTTTTGACAGCATAGCAAATGAGAATACATGCAACACACACAAAAAATACTGGTGAACGCAGCAGGCCAGGCAGCATCTATAGGAAGAGGTACAGTCAACGTTTCGGGCTGGGACCCTTCGTCAGGACTAACTGAAAGAAGAGATAGTAAGAGATTTGAAAGTGGGAGGGGGAGGAGGAGATCCAAAATGATAGGTGAAGACGGGAGGGGAGGGGTGGATCTAAGAGCTGGAAAGTTGATTGGCAAAAGGGATACCAGGCTGGAGAAGGGAAAGGATCATGGGACGGGAAGCCTGGGGAGAAAGAGAAGGGGGGAGGGGAGCCTGGAGGGTGGAAAGCAGGCAAGGATTTATAGTGAGAGGGACAGAGGGAGAAAAAAAAAGAGAGAAAAAAAGGGGAAAAAATAAAAAAAACTAAAAATAAATAAATAAATAAATAAGGGATGGGGTGTGAAGGGGAGGAGGGGCATTAACAGAAGTTAGAGAAGTCAATATTCATGCCATCAGGTTGGAGACTACCCAGATGGAATATAAAGTGTTGTTCCTCCAACCTGAGTGTGGCTTCATCTTGACAATAGAGGAGGCCGTGGATAGACATATCAGAATGGGAATGGAACGTGGAATTAAAATGTGTGGCCGCTGGGAGATCCTGCTTTCTCTAGCGGACAGAGTGTAGGTGTTCTGTGAAATGGTCTCCCAGCCTGCGTCGGGTCTCACCAATATATAGAAGGCCACACCAGGAGCACCGGACACAGTATATCAACCCAGCCAACTCACAGGTGAAGTGTTGCCTCACCTGGAAGGACTGTCTGGGGTCCTGAATGGTGGTGAGGGAGGAAGTGTAAGGGCATATGTAGCACTTGTTCCGCTTACAAGGTAATGCTTTTTCTGTAGAAGCAGTGTTGGGTTACTGTTGGAGATAAGGATGCTTAGGAATGTGAGCCATCCAATCAGGAGAGTGGAATGGAGAGAAGGTTCTGGAAAAGACTGGGGAAGCGGTTTTGTGACTGCCATCAGTGTGGGTCTTTGCCTATGTTCAGTGGTAGACGAAGAGAGAAGACACTGGAGAGGACCGGTCCTAGGATTCACCTGGTGGGGAAACGCGATTCAATGGAGCCCAGGCGCCGAGGTCTGCTGAAGATTGGTGAATATGGCTTTTGGAATATTTGAGCTCCAACCTGTGCACATTTCACTGATTAATTATAATGGCCCCTTTTGTTTTTTTATCTTTCTTTTTGAGGATGTGACTAAACACATTGATGAAGATAGAGCCGTAGATGTAGTGTATATGGATTTTAGCAAGGCATTTGATAAGGTACCCCATGCAAGGCTTATTGAGAAAGTAAGGAGGCATGGGATCCAAGGGGACATTGCTTTGTGGATCCAGAACTGGCTTGGCCACAGAAGGCAAAGTGTGGTTATATACGGGTCATATTCTGCATGGAGGTCAGTCACCAGTGGTGTGCCTCATGGATCTGTTCTGGGACCCCTACTCTTTGTGATTTTTATAAATGACCTGGATGAGGAAGTGGAGGGATGGATTAGTAAATTTGATGATGACACAAAGGTTGGGGGTGTTGTGGATAGTGTGGAGGGCTGTCAGGGGTTACAGCAGGATATTGATAGGATGCAAAACTGGGCTGAGAAGTGGCAGATGGAATTCAACCCAGATAAGTGTGAAGTGGTTCATTTTGGTAGGTCAGATATGATGGCAGAATATAGTATTAATGGTAAGGCTCTTAGCAGTGTGGAGGATCAGAGGGATCTTGGAGTCCGAGTCCATAGGACACTCAAAGCTGCTATGCAGGCTGACTCTGTGGTTAAGAAGGCATATGGTGCATTGGCCTTCATCAATCGTGGGATTGAGTTTAAGAGCTGAGAGGTAATGTTGCAGCTATATAAGACCCTGGTCAGACCCCACTTAGAGTACTGTGCTCATTTCTGGTCGCCTCAGTATAGGAAGGACGTGGAAACCATAGAAAGGGTGCAGAGGAGATTTATAAGGATGGTGCCTGGATAGAGGAGCATGCCTTATGAGAATATATTGAGTGAATTCGGCCTTTTCTCCTTGGAGTGACGGAGGATGACAAGTGACTTGATAGACATGTACAAGATAATGAGTGGCATTGATCGTGTGGATAGTCGGACGCTTTTCCCCAGGGCTGAAATGGTTAGCATGACAGGGCATAGTTTTAAGGTGCTTGGAAGTAGGTACTGAAGTGATGTCAGGGGTAAGTTTTTTACGCAGAGAGTGGTGAGTGCGTGGAATGGGCTGGTGGTGGTGGAGGCGGAAACGATAGGGTCTTTTAAGAGACTCCAGGATGGCTACATGGAGCTTAGAAGAATTGAGGGTTGTGGGTAAAGTTCAGGTAATTCTAAGGTAGGCACATGTTTGGCACAGCTTTGTGGGCCGAAGGGCCTGTATTGTGCTGTATATTTTCTATGTTTCTTACCAACTCTTTGGCTAAGTTAACATTCACAAATATGCTTCTTTATACAGTGTGTGATCTGTTATTTCATGCCGACAGGCTATTGCAGGGGAGTAAATCACACAGTATTCACACAAACCGGGGTTTGGGTGGGTGAGACATCCCAACCTCATGGATTTGGTGAGACCGAAGTCGTATACGCCCTAGACGTATGAAGCTGGAGAAAGGTGGGTTTATAACTGCAGAATCCAGTGGCTGTTAGCAAGGGGCTAAAAAGCCGCATTTCCAGAGATGCCCAGATAGAGGGGTTTCACTTGTACCCTCTCAAGATAATAACCATCTTTATGACAGGGCATAGCTTGGAAATTTTTCAGCATTGCTTTTTTCAGGGGTGCAATTAATCTTATTTAATATAAAGCTCAATTGCTTGAGAAGCAGTGTGTAAATATCCCTTGATGTTACTGGTTTAAAGACATCATGTAATTTCCAGCATCTGCAGATTTCCTTGTGTTTGCGTTTTTAAAAACACCGTGTATTGTGATTAAGCTTGTGATGGTACCTGTCAATCTCACTGAAGGAGGCTTTTAATGAAGTGTTAAAACCAGCTGCAGCATTATTTAAATTGAACTATGGTTACTAAAAAAAAGATAAGTGCAATGATTTCTCACAGGTCAGCACTGAGCACAGACCATTAGTTCAGAAAAGTGCACTATTCAACTAAATGTTTTTCAGATAGGCCTACAGATCTCATCACTACATCAATTTTGTGCACTATGCGACAGAATTTCATTGAAATCTAATCATTAAATGGGATTAGGTGTATACTGCACATTTGGGGAAGATACTGATTTGTTCTTGGTTCCTCTTACTCTATGGCATGCTATTATACAAAGACTATTGAGTACATGCATTGAATGTAAATCTGTATATCACCTGCTTAAAATCATTTTTGCACACAAGTTACTTATGCAGAAACAGACTTTTAGAATGTTAGGTATGTCAACTCTTGATCCTACTCCCATGTTACAACTTTCCCTCACCACCCTATCCATAACCTCTTTAAATTTCTCAGCTGCATCTGCTATACTTATTACTTTAGTGTTTTTACTATTTAGAGAAATGTGGGGATATCTGAATTAATTTCCTGTGTATTATTTTGTTTATCGATCTTTGGCACTGCTAGTTTCACTTTTCCACTGTTTGAGAACAAGAACATGTCCAGAGATTAAATTACAGTAATAAATATAACGGATTCCGGTTAATTCAGCCATTGGTTAATCAGGGCAACCACATATTCGAACAGAAACTAATCGAGAAAATAGCCAGGGACACTGTGCCGCTTAATTGGGACAGGAAACTGTTGCCAAACAGTTTCTAACTAACGTCTGTCATGTACACTTGTGTGGCTGTTAGACACTATGCCGTTATTCAAGTGAACAGTTTTTATATAGTGTCAGTTGCATGTATTTGTGTTCAAAAAGCAACAAATTTTGTCACTGATAGTTGGTGAGAAATAAGCAGTAAGACAATTTAGAACTGTTTTTCTCACTGTGGTTTCAAGCATTTAGGCTTGGAGATGCCAGAAATGGCCAGAAATAAAAAGGAAACGACTTTACTACTTCAACAAGTTAGAAACTATGAAGAATTTGAAGGCATTAACAATCATCTTGAATGTTAAAATGAAAATCAAGACTTGGAGGATGCAATCACCGATAGCATTGTATAAAGTCAGTCCATTATCTGCATGAGGTGTTTGCTCTGATTTTGTTCATTTACAGTCAATGAAAAGAATGCGGCAGACTGTACTAGCTGAATTCCTCTGTTGTTAAGTATTAGGAACTAATGCACGTATTTATAGTACTGCAATAGTATTGATGTTCATAGATTCAAAGAGAAGAATAGCACAGCCCTTCGGTCCATCTAGTCCATGCCAAAACCATGTAAACAGCGTACTCCTAATGACCTGCACCTGGACTATAGCCCTCTCTATCCCTGCTATCCATGTACCTGTCCAAACTTCTTTTAAATGTTGAAATTTAGCTTGCATGGACCACTTGTGCTGGCAGCTCATGCCACACTCTCTCAACCCTCTGAGTGAAGAATTTTCTGCTCATGTCCCCCTTAAACTTTTCACCTTTCACCCTTTAGCCATGACCGCTGGTGGTAGTTCCACCCAACTTTAGTGAAAAAAGCCTGTCTGCATTTACCCTATCAATACCCCTCATAATTTTGTATATCTCTTTCAAATCTCGTCTCAAGCTTTTATGTGCTAAAGAATACAGTCCTAATCTATTCTATCTTTCTTTCTTTACAACAAGTCCTCCAGACTCAGCACATCCTTGTAAACTTTCTCTGCACTCTTTCAAACTTGTTTACATCTTTCATGTAGGTAGGTAACTGAAACTGCACACAATACTCCAAATAAGGCCTCACCAATATCTTATACAACTTCAGCATAACACCCCAGCTTCTGTACTCAATACATTGATTTATGAAGGCCAATCTGCCCCTCTACCTCACAACCTTATTTACCCATGACACTACTTTCAATGAATTATGTGCCCGTATCCCAAGATCCCTTTGTTCTATCACACTCCTCATGACCTACCATTCACTGTGTAAGACCTACCCTGGTTGGTCCTACCAAAGTGCAAAACCTTGCACTTGTCTGCATTAACTTTTATCTACCTTTTTACAGCCCATTTTTCCAGCTGATGCAGATCCCTTTGAAAACCATGATAGCCTTCCTCACTGTCCACTACGCACCCAACCATGGAGTCATCCACAAATTTGCTGATCCAGTTAACCACATTATCATCCAGATTATTAATATAGATGACAAACAACAAAGCACCTAGCACCAATCCCTGTAGCACACCACTAGTCACAGGTCACAAGTCAGAGAGACAACCCTCTACTTCCACTCTCTGACTTCTCCCACAAAGCCAATGTCTAATCCAATTTACTGCCTCATCTTGAATGCTGAGCGATTGAACTTTCTTGACCTGCCTTCTTTGCGGGACCTTGTCGAGTGCCTTACTATTGTCAATGATAACATCCACTGCTTTGTCTTCTTCCACTTTCTTGGTAACTTCCTTGAAAAAAGATTGGTTAGACATGACCTATCACACACAAAGTCATGCTGACTATCCTTAATCAGTTCCTGTCTATCCAAATACTTATATATCCAGTCCCTTAGAATAACTGATGTCAGACTCACTGATTTATAATTTCCTGGTGTATGTTTAGAGCCTTCTTTAAACAGTGGAACAACATTGGCTATCCTCCAATCCTTTGGTACCTTCCCTGTTGCTAAGGATAATTTAAATATCTCTGCTTGGGCCCCAGTAATCTCTATACTTTCCTCCCGTATGAGGGTCCGAGGCAACACCTCGTCAGGTCCTGGAGATTTATCCACCCTGATTTGCTTCAGGGTAGCAAACGCCCTTTCCTCTGTAATCTGTATGGGGTCCATGAAGTTGATGCCACTTTGCCTCACTTCTATGGACTCTGTATCCGTCTCCTGAGTAAATACAGGTGCAAAGAATTCTTTTAGATCTCCCCCATTTTGGTCCACACATGAATTACCGTTCTGGTCTTCCAGGGGACCAATTTTGTCCCTTGCAATCCTTTTGCTCTTAACATACCTATAGAATCCCCTAGGATTCTCCTTCACCTGGTCTACCAGAGCAACTTCATGCCTTCTTTTAGCTTTCCTGATTTCTTTCTTATGTGTTCTTTTGCATTTTTTGTACTCCATAACCACCTTATTTGTTCCTACTTGCCTATACCTGCTATGTGCCTTCTTTTTTCTCTTAACCAGGACCTCAAATATCTTGAAAACCAAGGTTCACTACGCCTGTTATCTGTACCTTTTATTCTGACAGGCACATACAAGCTTTGAACTCTCAAAATTTCACTTTTGAAGGCCTCCCACTTTCCAAGTACATCTTTGCCAAAAAGCAGCCTGTCCCAATCCACACTTGCCAGATAATTTTTGAAACCATCAAAACTGGCCTTTCTCCTATTAAGAATCTTAACTCACAGACCAGACCTATCTCTTTGCATACTTACTTTGAAGCTAATTGCATTGTGGTCACTGGATGCAAAGGGTTCCCTCACAAACTTCTGTCAACTACTCTGCCTCATTCCATAATAGCAGATCTAGTATTACATGCTCTCTCTTTGGGACTTCTATGTACTGATGAAGGAACTGTTGCTGATCACATTTGACAAACACTATTCCATCTAGTCTTTGTACAGTATGGGAGACCCAGTCAATATATGGAAAGTTAAGATCAACTACTATAACAACCTTGTGTTTCTTGTAACAGTCTGCGATCCCTAGGATTTTTAGATGTTCTATAATATAGCCCCTTTAATGTGGCCATACCCATAATACCCCACTAGCCAAGTTCACCAGACTGTCCTGATGGAGCACTGCTGTGACCTTATGCCCGGCTAGTACCACCACCCCTCCTCCTTTAATCCCTCCTGCTCTGTCACACCTAAAGCAATGGAACCCCGTTATATTAAACTGCCAGGCCTGCCCCTCCTGCAACCAAGTCTCACTAATGGTTACAGTGTCATAATTCCAGGTGTCAATCCATGCCCCGAGCTCATCTGACTTTCCTGCAATACTTCTTGCATTGAAATATACGCAGCTCAGGACACTACTTGCACCATGCTCAACCTTTTGATTCCTAACTTTGTCTGAGGTCCTACTGACATCTGCCTCCATGACCTCTCCACTAATTGTTCTAGAATTCTGGTTCCCATCCCCCTGCAACTCTAGTTTAACCCCCACCATGCAGTATTAACAAACTTTCTGCTAGGATATTAGCCTCACTCCAGTTCAGGAACAAACTGTCACTAATGTACAGGGCCCATATTCCCTGGAAGAGAGCCCAATGATATTAATATCTGATGCCCTCCCTCCTACACCAACTCCTTAGCCATGTGCTAAACTGTAAAATCTTTCTATTTCTAGCCTCACTAGCACATGGCACAGGTAGAAATCCTGAGATCACAACCCTGGAGGTCCTGCCCTTTAATTTAGCACCTAACTCCCTGAACTCACTTTGCAGAACCTTATCACCTGTCCTATCACCTTTTCCCCTAATCTGAGGAAAGACATCTTTGCCATAGAGGGAGTACAAAGAAGGTTCACCAGATTGATTCCTGGGATGGCAGGACTTTCATATGAAGAAAGACTGGATGAACTGGGCTTGTACTCGTTGGAATTTAGAAGATTGAGGGGGGATCTGATTGAAACATATAAGATCCTAAAGGGATTGGACAGGCTAGATGCGGGAAGATTGTTCCCGATGTTGGGGAAGTCCAGAACGAGGGGTCACAGTTTGAGGATAGAGGGGAAGCCTTTTAGGACCGAGATTAGGAAAAACTTCTTCACACAGAGAGTGGTGAATCTGTGGAATTCTCTGCCACAGCAAACTGTTGAGGCCAGTTCATTGGCTATGTTTAAGAGGGAGTTAGATATGGCCCTTGTGGCTACAGGGGTCAGGGGGTATGGAGGGAAGGCTGGGGCGGGGTTCTGAGTTGGATGATCAGCCATGATCATAATAAATGGCGGTGCAGGCTCGAAGGGCCGAATGGCCTACTCCTGCACCTATTTTCTATGTTTCTATGTTTCTATCTATGTCTTTGGTACCAACATGGACCATGACCTCTGGCTGTTCACCTTCCCCTTTAAGAATGCTGAGGACTTGATCCGAGATGTCCTGGGCCCTGGCACCTGGGAGGCAATGTACCATCTGGGAATCTTATTCTTGCCCAGAGAATCTCCTGTCCGTTTCCCTAACTAACGAATCCTCTGTCACCACAATGTGCCTCTTCTCCCCTCTTTGCTTCTGACCACTGACTTTCCTCTGTTAAGTCACCCCCACTGACAGTATCCAAAGTAATATTACCTGCTGTTGAGGGGGAGGGCCACTCTGCACTGGCTTCTTAACCCTTTTCCTCTTCTTGACTGTCACCCAGTGACACCTGCACCTTGGGTGTAACTACTTCTCTTCTCTATCTATCACCCCCCCAGCCTCCCAAAAGATCCGGAATTCATCCAGTTCCAGCTCCAATTCCTTCATGTGGAGTGTTAGAAACTGCAGCTGGATGCACTTCTCACAGGTGTAGTTGTCAGGAACACCGGAGGTCTCCCTGCCTTCCCACATCCCGCAAGAGGAGCATTCCATTATCCTGCCTGACATCTCTGCTGTCCTAGCTGAGCAGTTATAAAGAAGGGAAGGAAAAAAAAACCTAGAGCTTTTCTTTAATTTTCTTTCTCTGACTAAAGCCTCTCTTTGCTGAAGCTTCAAAGAGCTAAAGCCTCAACATCACCACTCTGACTCTGTCCACTCAAACGATGGCCACTGTGACTGTGGCCACTGGGCTTGTCCCACTTTCCTTTAATCCATCTCAAATGCGGATTAGTCACCGGTCAAAGCTCTATTACGCTGCCGCGACCCGCTGTTCCCTCTTTCTACTTGGCCAGTGGACCTGATTGAAATCAAACTTCTGATGTCCGGATTGGTTGCTGATCAAAGGTAGTGTTCTAATTTGTTCTGTATTTCATTTAAATCCATAATTTATTACTCTGTTAAACGATAATTTGTCTTTTTTATATCTTTTAACTATTTCCATGAAACATTGGCTAATTGGGACAGCTGCTTAATTGGGCCAAAATGTACTGGTCTCAATATTTCCCAATTTATCAGAATCTGCTGTATCTTCTCTTCAACCCTTGGCAATACCATGGTGTAAATATTGTGCACACAAGTTTACTTGACTTCATAGTTCAGAGACTTCAAGGTTTGGCTTCAGGCCTTTTGTGCTTAGCATGCGAGAAGTAACATTGACAACATGTATTTGCAACACAAAACAAGATTCAATAGTTAAATTTAGTTTCTGATCTCAGCCTGTTGGTTTTAATATGGAAAACACTGAATATTGCCATACTAGTTTTACTGAGTTTTTTTCAACAGAATATGAAAACGAGATATACTGTTGTTCAATGTGGCTGCAAGGTGCTTAGAGCACATTGGGATATGAGGAGGAAATTCAATCCCTTGAGCTTGTTTCAACATTGAGTTTGATCATAACAGCCCTGCACTGCAACTTCACTTAATCTGTCTTTGTTCCTTTTCCCTAACCTAACAAATATCTATCGATTAACAAGAAATCTGCTGGTTGAACTCAAAGGAACAAGCAGCATTTGTGGAAGGAAAGGACTTGTTGACATTTTGACTCAGATCCTTGCATCAGGGCAAAGTATGCTGACTTTGAAGTTTTCCTCCGCTCTCCGATATTGTGTTTTGAAGTATCTATTGATCTCGGTTTTGACAATTTTAAATATCTCAGCATCCACAGATATCTGGAGTGAAAATTCTAAATTTCTTGATTTATAGATTTCACCACTATACACTGTAGAGTTGTAGAGTCATAGAGCAACACAGCACAGTAACAGGCACTTTGGCTCAAAAAGTCCAGCTGCAGATGGCACCCATGCAGCTAGTCCCAACTTGCTGCATTTGGCCTATATACCTCTACGCCCCTCTCCTCCATGTACCTATCCAAGTAATTCTTAAATGATGCGATTGTATCTGCATTAACAACTTCTTTCGGCAACCAGTTCCATATACTCATCACTTTCTGAATGAAATTGTTCCCCCTCAGGTCCCTTTAAAATTTTTCCCTTCTCACCCTAAATTTATGTCCCATAATTCTGAACTCCTCTATCCTGGGGAAAGCACTGTTACCAACCACTTTATTATTGCCCCTCATGACTTTAAACATTTCTATAAGGTCACCCCTCATTCTTTGACATTTCAAAGAATAAAGACTTATCCTGGCCAACCTCTCCCGATAACTCAGGCCCTCAAGTCCAGGCATCACCTTGTAAATCTTTTTTGCACCCTCTCCAGTTTAACCACATCTTTCCTATAACAGGGTGACCAAATTGTACACAGTAACACACACAAAATACTGGAGGAACTCAGCAGGTCAAGCAGGATCTATGGAAAAAAGTACAGTCAATGTTTTCGACCGAAACCCCTTGGCAGGATGAAGGGTTTCGGCCTGAAAAGTTGACTGTACTTTTTTCCATAGATGCTGTCTTCAGCATTTTGTGTATGTTGTTCAGATTTCCAGCATCTACAGATTTTCTCTTGTTTGTACGTTGTACACTGTGTTCCATTTGCTGCCTCACCACCAACTTGTACAAACACAAAATAATGTTAAAACTCCTGTAGTCAGTGCCCTAACTGATGAAGGCCAGCATGGTAAATACCGTTTACACCACCCTGTCTATCTGTGACACCACTTTCAATGAACTATGCATTAGTACTCCAAGGTCCCTCTGTTCTGTTGCACTTCCTCGTGGCCTACCATTCATAGCATAGGTACCACACTGTTTTGCCTTTCCAAAATGTACTTTTTAGATATATTAAAATACATTTGCCACTTCTCAGCTCACTTCACTAACTGATCAAGATCTTCCTGTAATCCACAATAACGTTCTTCACTATCACCAATGGCATCTAATTTTGTGTCATTCAGACTTACTGATCAAGCCTTGTGCATTTACATCCGAATCATCTATATCATAATGAGTAAGAAGGTCCCAACACTGGCTACAAGTCCCTGGCCTCCATTCTGAGAAACAACCTGCAATCACCACCATGCTGCCACAAAATAACTAATTTCACCCTACCTAGTTTGGTGATAAGAAATCTGATTCTGGGTGGTTTACTGATCCCGATCTTCACTGAAACAGAAGCTAAATGTTTTGTTTAATTTTCTTGCGATTTATGCTATGTTTAATTACATTACATAAATGTGGCTCGAAGTTCATTGAAATTGTTAATCTTCCACTATTTAACTGATTATAAGGATAAGGGTAATGAGAGCATCAGAAGCTCATCGGGATGGTCTAAAGACAGGAGACTTAGCTTCTGGCACCATGGTTAAATCATGCCTCTAAACCTGCTTATCCTTCCAAAGTGGCTAGAGCAGAGAGGCCAGCAGGCCTTAGGAGCCACACAGCTGCAACAGATTAGGTACTCAGCAAGCGTCCATGTGCAGTGGGATTCAAAATACAAATGTTCTCTGTCTGAATCCTATCATCATTTCAGAAATCTCAGTTAATTCGACTCTTCAGTGAGATATAGTGTCCAAAAAATAATGGGGTCTGAGCTCTGTCAGGGTGGAAGTATGTATTTTCTGGTTTTGAATACCAACCCTTCTGAGAGAAAGGGCACCTTGCCAATGGCTTTTTTGATTACTTTTATTTCTTATGCATGAGCTTTTTGTGATTTGTATACATGAGTATCCAAATCTCTGTGCACCTTCACAGTTGTGGGGGATGGAATTTAAAATTTATCGCAAGCACTAATTATGTGACCTCTTAACTTTTGTGAATTGTCCTCTACTTCTGAAATTTGGCACCATTAAGACCATCATTTCAGAAGCCTAGAACAAGCATGGATTACTACTTTGCATGCTTATTGTCTGTAGTGTTGGATAATCTCCACCATTAAGAAAATATTCCCATTTTTTGTTTTCAGGTGCCTGCTATAGTTTTGCCAGTTTTCAGTCCATCTTCTTGTGTATATCTTGCTTGTTGTATATTCTAACTAAATGTTCTTTGCAAACATGGATGTACAGTTCTCTTCACTTCCATCAGTCCATGGTGCACCCAGAAAACACATATTACACACAGCGCATAAAACAAATACTACCATAACTAATTCAAAATGCATGTAGTGCACAGTAAACAGCTCACTGTCCTAGTGACAAGTTCTCGGTGGTGGCAGGGTATTCATTAGTCTCACAGCCTGGGGGAAGAAGCTGTTACCCAGTCTGACAGTCCTAGTCCTGATGCTCCTGTACCTCCTAGGCCAGTGATGTTGTGGGGATGGAACTGGACTCTCTCACGGTGGTGTCTGAAAAGAGGAGGCTGTCCAAGTTGCATGCCATCTTGGACAATGTCTCCCATCCACTACATAATGTACTGGGTGGGCACAGGAGTACATTCAGCCAGAGACTCATTCCTCCGAGATGCAGCACTGAGCATCATAGGAAGTCATTCCTGCCTGTGGCCATCAAACTTTACAACTCCTCCCTTGGAGGGTCAGACACCCTGAGCCAATAGGCTGCTCCTGGACTTATTTCCTGGTGTAATTTACATATTACTATTTAACTATTTATGGTTCTATTACTATTTATTATTTATGGTGCAACTGTAATGAAAACCAATTTCCCCCGGGATCAATAAAGTATGACTATGACTATGACTATGACTATGACCTGCTACCTGATGGTGGTGGGTCAAACTCTTCTGGTCAAGATGGTGCCCGTGTACAATGCTCCTTCGGTTAACATCTTCTGAATAGATCAGGTAACCATATAGTTTTCTTTTTCATCTTGAACATTATTCTGGAACTGTTGGACTCTCCTACGCCATTCTGGATTTGCAGTTTGGAGAATGTTTGGGCACCTCAGTGCTCTGCAGTCTCTGAGAGAACTTCAGGAGGCAGAGGTAGCATGCATGATCCTCGTGGCGAGAAGTCAACAGGACAGCTGTGGGGCGCGATCTGATGTTTGACACCATTTCACCGATTAAAGCTTCCATTGTTCACCAATTGAAGCGACCAAGGGAGATTGAAACATTGAGGCGAATGTGGAAAGTGAGCACCAGTTGTCTGCCTTTTGGTCGCTGGTGAGATCACTCTGCTACTGGAGAGGGGAGACTACCTTTTGATTGTTGGTGGGATTGCACTGCTGCCACAGAGGGAAAGGCCTATGCTGTGACTGGAGAATGTTACCCAGGTTTCCTGCATTTTGGATATGGATTTGCACTATAGACTTCTTTTCTGTCTCATTGTTGTAATGCCCTGGTTAAGATTTCTACTTTTACGCTGTAGTATTTCATTTTAGCAACTTCTGCAAGGGCAATGTGTCCTGCTGGTAGACTATTTTGGTTACGGTTAAAGTTACAGGGCAATGATGTTCAACTTAGGAATGTTGTGTGAGCTAATTAGGATGGTGAAATTGGGAGAAAGTTCTAGAGAAAGCGAGTCAGTGAGAGATTTGTGACTGACATTGGTGTTTTTTTGGCGGGAGCTGCGGAGAGGACAGGAGGGAAAATGGCTCAGAATGGTGTGGGTAGCAGCGTCCCTGTTGCACAGACTGATTTCTGCCAATCAATGACTCTAAGGAGGAAAGGCTAATACTCCTGAGAGACAGCCCATTTGTTTGAGATGGATTTTGGGCGAAGTTCAGAATGTAGTGCGTGTTTTCACACAGACCATGTGTCCAGCGCGTGAGTAAAGAGAACAACTTCAAGATGAGCTCCAACTTTATGTGCACATTTGGACTGGGTATGTAATGGGCCCATTTATTTTTTTTTCTTTTCTTTTTCTTACTAACTGTTTGATAAAGCTGAAATTTGGAAGTATACTTTATAATTTTATGTGGTGTACAATCTGTTATTTCATGCCGACCGACAATGCTGTATGGGCGGTATTTACACAGCATTAGTTCAAATTGAGGTTTCTTTATTCAGAACATCAGTGTTCTTGTTTGGCTGAACCCCAAATCATAACAACCCTAGATGTACGACAGGTGATTGATAAGTTCGTGGCCTAAGGTAGACGGAGTCAATTTTAGAAAACCCTTTATTTTTCGACATAGTCCCCTCCTACGTTTACACACTTAGTCCAGCGGTCATGGAGCATACGAATTCCTTCTTTGTAGAAGTTGGCATCTTAGACCTCTAGAAAGTGGTCCACAGCAGGGGTGATTGATAGGTTCGTGGCTTAAGGTAGAAGGAAATGAGTTATACAGCTCTTGTTACATGCACGTGCAGTTCAACTCTTCGAGTCATTATGCAGAAAGTTTGAAGTTAAACTTTCTGCATAACTTCTGCGTAGGTGGATGTCATTTACTTGGATTTTCTGAAGACATTTGATAAGGTGCCACACATGAGGCTGCTTAACAAGATAAAATCCTATGGTGTTACAGGAAAGATACTGGCATGGATAGAGGAATGGCTGACAGGTGTGACGAGAATACACATAAAATTAAGATGTTTGCTGGCCTGGGCTAGCATCAGTGGCATCAGCAATTGGTCTGCCACCTGCCCTCAGGGGAAGGAGAGATAAGGAACAATGGAGCAGCGTCTGGAGATGTGTAATGAAGGGACGGGGGAGAGAGAGCTGTCTGGAGCGGCTCCCCCTTTGAACCCTGAACTGTTTGAAGTGATGGACAGGCGATACCCCAGCAGGGGGATAAAAAGGGACAGGTTCGCTAAGACAGACACGCCACCCGAGGTAACGAGACCCTGGAAGCGGTGCGCCTCTCACGAGTGGGTGAGAAGTATCAGACAACAACAAGGGTGGAAAGGTACGATCAGCGGGAACCCGGTGTGTGTCCGCCCTTGCCTGGGTGCCGGGTTCACTGCAGAGGATCGACCGCATCTGGAGGAGGGGTCACAGTCGGTGACCTCAGGTGACATCACCAAGGACCCGCCCAAAAGCTGTTTGTGAGCCATCTCGCTGGTCTGTGAGCCATCTCGCTGGTCTGTGAGTGAAGCAGTGTTCTGAATGATCAGTTGTTCCTATTCTATCTCTCTCTTCCCCCACGTTGTCCATCGCCATGGCAACGAATACTGCGAACTGAACTGGACTGAACTTTGAGTCATTTTGAAATTTGGTCATTTACCCCTAGACAACGATAGAGCTTGATTGATGCTGTTATCTTAATTCTGTGCACATGTGTGTCTATCATCGCTGAACTGTTGCATTTATTATCCTTTCGATTACTGTGTTGCTTGTTTCTTTAATAAAACTTTCTTAGTTCTAGTACTCCAGACTCCAACTGAGTGATCCATTTCTGCTGGTTTGGCAACCCAGTTACGGGGTACGTAACATAAGTGGGGTTCTTGTCCGCGATTTTGAACGCTAAATTTGGGACGGAGTAAATTGATTGGGTTAAAATTCCCGAAAGAAAGAAAAGACAAACAGCAGAAATGGAGGTTGAGGAATTTATAAAGGCGCCGACCTTGGAGGCATTAGAGGATGCCAGGAAATCGGAATTGATAGCTGTGGCAAAACAGTTGAATCTTGCTAAGGTGAAGTCGACAATGAGGAGAGAGGAGATACACAGAGCTATTGTAGAGCACTATGTATCTAAAGGTGTGTTTCCCCAAGGTGAGCTGGGGGTGGTGTCTATTGAAAAACCTGCTGGAGACGCGGTACAGGTACAGCTTGAAAAACTGAGACTCGAGCACGAGTTCCGGGTACAGCAGTTAGAACACAAAGAGAAGGAGAGAGAGTTAGAAAGGCAAGAGAGAGAAAGACAGTTAGAGAGAGAGGAGAAAGAGAGGGACAGACAGTTGGAGAGAGAGGAGAAACAGAGGGAAAGGGAATTCGAGTTGGAAAAGTTAAGGATAAGGGCTGAGCAGGGGCTCGTGCCGAACCAAGGTGGAGGGTTCCGGGTGACCCAGGAGGTTAGGCTGGTTCCCCCATTTGACGATACCGATGTGGATCGGTACTTCCTCCACTTCGAAAAAGTGGCTATAAGTCAGGACTGGCCGAGGGATAAGTGGGTTGTTTTACTTCAGAGTGTACTGAAAGGGAGGGCCCAAGAAGCTTACTCAGCTTTGTCCGCGGAAGATGCCCAGAGGTATGAGGTGGTGAAAGAGGCCATCCTCAGGATTTATGAGTTGGTCCCGGAGGCATACCGGCAGAGGTTCCGGAACGCGAGGAAGCAGTGGGACCGCACGTATTTGGAGTTTGCTCGTGAGATGCAAACATATTGTGAGCGTTGGTGCGCCTCGAAAGGGGTAGAGGGAGATTATGACAGACTGCTGCAGCTGATTCTGATTGAGCAGTTTAAAGGTTGTGTCCCTGAGGGTATGAGACCCTACCTCGATGAGAAAGAGGCAGCCACGTTAGCCGCAACTGCTAAGTTAGCGGATGAGTATGCGTTGACGCATAAAATGAAGTTTGCCCCGAGTAAAGGCTACCAGAAGGGTAGTCAGGACGGCGGGGAGAGTCCGCCGGAAAAGTCAGAAAGTAAGCCGGGGACTAGTGAAAAGGATAAGGTAGACCGGGAGCAGTCTGGTAGGAAGTCTCCTGGGGTCGTCTGTTATAATTGTGGGAAAGTCGGACACTTTGCGTCCAGGTGCTTTGGCCCAAGGAAAGGAAAGACGGGGGTTCCGACTGGCTGTATTGAGCCGGCAAACCCACCCCCAAGGGGGAGGAGGTCTGATAAAGTTCAGGAAGGGCGCGAGAAGTTTATCTCGGCCGGATTGGTGTCAGTGAAGGAGGGGTTAAAACCAGTTCCAGTGCGGATCTGGAGAGACACGGGAGCGTGTCAGTCACTAATACTGAAGAGTGTATTAGAGTTTAGCTCAGAGACTGAGACTGGGGAGGTCAGTGTGATACAGGGCATTGGACAAGGGACTGAAACCGTGCCTTTGCACCAGATACACCTACAAAGCAACCTGGTATCTGGACTAGTCACGGTCGGGGTGAGGTCCGAGTTACCGATGAAAGACGTGGAAGTCTTGCTCGGAAATGACCTCGCGGGAGGAAATGTGTTCCCCGCCGTAAGACTGACAAGTCAGCCTGCCAGCATGGAGGCCCCGCCCGTGGACTCGCAGGTTTATCCCGTTTGCGCAGTAACTCGGCGGATGGCGAGGAAAGCTGCAGAGGCCGACATAAATTTAGCTGAAACGTTTCTGCCCACCCTGTACGGGGGGGAAATAGAAAGTGAAAAGACGGAACGAAATGAAACAAGAGGAAGTAAGGGAGCTGAGGCAGACTTAGCATTAGCCAGGGGGGACTTTATACAGGCCCAGGAGCAGGACGAGGAGCTGATGGATTTGGCAGAGACAGCTCTCTCCGAGGCCGAATTAAAAAAGGAACCAGTAGGCTATTATGTAAAAGAGGGAGTACTAATGAGGAAATGGAGACCACCTACTGTGCCCGCAGATGAGGAATGGGGAGTTGTACACCAGGTGGTAGTGCCGAAGATTTATAGGGGCGAGATTTTTAACCTGGCCCACGAGGTACCCCTCGGTGGACACTTTGGGGTGAGGAAGACAGTCGACAGAATTATGAAAGACTTTTACTGGCCAAACATGAGGAAAGATATTGTTGAATACTGTAGGCGATGTCATTTGTGTCAGGTAGTAGGGAAGCCAAATCAGATCCTGCCTAAAGCGCCCCTTCGACCGATACCCGCTTTCGGGGAACCTTTTTCCCGAGTCATTGTGGATTTTGTCGGTCCCCTGCCCAGAACTGCGAGTGGGCGGGAGTATGTGATGACCATGATGTGCGCCGCCACCAGGTTTCCGGAGGCTGTGCCCCTGGCAAGCGTGAAGGCGCCCGCCGTGGTAAAGGCACTTGTGAAATTTTTCACTACGGTAGGGCTGCCCAGGGAAATCCAGTCGGATCAGGGGAGTGTCTTCACATCTCACACCTTCCGACGGATGTTGGATGAGATGGGAGCAAAACAGAGTTTAGCCTCTGCGTACCACCCTGAGTCACAAGGGGCGTTGGAACGATTCCACGCCACCTTAAAGACAATGATTAAAATGTATTGTCAAGAAAACGCTAGGAGCTGGGATGATGCTTTGCCCCTCCTCTTATTTGCCGTGAGGGACACGGTCCAAGAGTCATTGGGGTTCAGCCCATTCGAGCTCGTCTTCGGTCATCGGCCCAGAGGACCCTTGACCTTACTAAAAGAGCAATGGTCCAGTCCGGCAGTTCAAGTTAATGTGATTGATTATGTTTTAAAATTTCGTGAGAGGCTGGGAAGGATCTGTGACCTTGCCAAAGAGAATCTGCGGCATTCCCAGACTAAAATGAAAACATGGTATGATAGGCGTGCCCGCGAAAAAGAGTTCCAAGTGGGCGATCGGGTCTTAGTTCTGTTCCCAGTGGTAGCCAACCCCCTTCAGGCGAGATTCCACGGTCCGTACAAGGTAACTAAGAAGATAGACCCTTTGAACTATGTTATCGAAACACCGGACAGGCGTAAACCCACACAGTTGGTACACATTAACATGTTAAAAGCCTACCACGATCAGACAGAAAACCCGGTTGGTGTTATCACAGAAATTACTGAGACTGGAGAGTCGAATGAGACGGGAAAAACCCATCTTGAAAAGGTGAATATGGTGCCGACCCGATTGGAGAACTCCATTGTTCTGGCTAATCTTGCTGACAAAGTCTCTCACCTCACCCCCGAACAAAGCGGGCCATTGATAAAGTTAATTAAACGGCACACAGATGTATGTCCCGATGTCTCGAGGCGATGCAAAGGGACGGTGCATGATGTTGTGGTCACCTCCGATCAGCCTATTAAACAGCATCCCTATAGGATGAACTTGGAGAAGGGCAAACTAGTGGAGAAAGAGATTGAGTACATGCTAGCCACAGATATTATTAGGCCATCCCAGTCGGAATGGGCGTCTCCCTGCGTGGTTGTCCCGAAAGCCGATGGGGGCATCCGATTCTGTACAGATTACAGAAAGGTGAACGCCATCACAAAAACTGATGCTTACCCCATCCCAAGGGTAGACGATTGCATCGATAAAGTGGGGAGAGCCACGTACATCACCAAGGTCGACTTGCTGAAAGGATACTGGTGTGTCCCTTTAACCGACCGGGCTAGAGAAATCTCGGCATTTGTCACCCCCTCCGGTTTGTATGAGTATAATGTTCTACCTTTTGGCATGAAAAACGCCCCAGGGACCTTCCAGAGAATGATTAATTCAGTAATAAAGGGACTCAGGAACACAGAAGCATATATTGATGACTTAGTGGTCTGGAGTAACACGTGGGAGGAGCACATTGTGGCAGTAGAGGAACTATTTAAACGGCTGTCTGAAGCCAGCCTGACAGTGAACCTCGCAAAAAGTGAGTTCGGCCACGCGAAGGTCACTTATCTGGGATTTGTGGTGGGACAGGGGCAGCTAGCTCCGATGCAGGCTAAGGTGCAGGTTATCTCGGAGGTCCCCACCCCGACAGACAAGAGAGCCCTGAGAAGGTTCTTAGGGATGGTGGGGTACTACAGGAAGTTTTGCAAAAACTTTGCGGATATTACTCTCCCTCTCACTAAGCTTTTGCCAAAGAATGCGAAGTTCGTGTGGGACGACCTTTGTCAACAAGCCTTCGAGAGTCTGAAGTCACCATCCTGTGCTGAATGCGCCTGACTTTTCAAAACCCTTCTCCCTAGCAACAGATGCTAGCGACGAAGCTGCCGGGGCGGTGCTGTTGCAGACAGACAAAGATGGGGTTGAGCACCCAGTCGCTTACTTTTCTAAGAAATTTAATACCCATCAGAGGAACTATTCCACTGTGGAAAAGGAGCTACTGGCCATCATACTAGCATTACAACATTTTGAAGTTTATATTTGCCCGGCACGAAAACCACTGGTAATTTACACTGACCACAACCCATTAGTGTTTTTGGCCACTATGAAAGATAAAAACAGAAGATTGCTAAGTTGGAGTCTGATGCTACAGGAATTTGATATAAAAATTAGACATATAAAAGGCACGGAAAATGTGATCGCTGACTGTCTGTCAAGGTGTTGACAATTTCAAATTCTTTGTATTAGCCAAATAGCTGATAGAGATGTATATTTGTGTGTATCAAATAATGTAGTCATGTTTGTAATTTTTACCTCCCGGTAAAAATCCTTAAAGGGGGGAAGTGTTACGAGAATACACATAAAATTAAGATGTTTGCTGGCCTGGGCTAGCATCAGTGGCATCAGCAGTTGGTCTGCCACCTGCCCTCAGGGGAAGGAGAGATAAGGAACAATGGAGCAGCGTCTGGAGATGTGTAATGAAGGGATGTGGGAGAGAGAGAGCTGTCTGGAGCGGTTCCCCTCTTTGAACCCTGAACTGTTTGAAGTGATGGACAGGCGATACCCCAGCAGGGGGATAAAAAGGGACAGGTTCGCTAAGACAGACACACGCCACCCGAGGTAACGAGACCCTGGAAGCGGTACGCTTCGCACGAGTGGGTGAGAAGTACCAGACAACAACAAGGGTGGAAAGGTACGATCAGCGGGAACCCGGTGTGTGTCCGCCCTTGCCTGGGTGCCGGGTTCACTGCAGAGGATCGACCGCATCTGGAGGAGGGGTCACAGTCGGTGACCTCAGATGACATCACCAAGGACCTGCCCAAAAGCTGTTTGTGAGCCATCTCGCTGGTCTGTGAGTGAAGCCGTTCTGAATGATCAGTTGTTCCTATTCTATCTCTCTCTCCCCCCACGTTGTCCATCGCCATGGCAACGAATACTGCGAACTGAACTGGACTGAACTTTGAGTCATTTTGAAATTTGGTCATTTACCCCTAGACAACGATAGAGCTTGATTGATGCTGTTATCTTAATTCTGTGCACATGTGTGTTTATCATCGCTGAACTGTTGCATTTATTATCCTTTCGATTACTGTGTTGCTTGTTTCTTTAATAAAACTTTCTTAGTTCTAGTACTCCAGACTCCAACTGAGTGATCCATTTCTGCTGGTTTGGCAACCCAGTTACGGGGTACGTAACACAGGCAAGAGGCAGTGAGTGGGAATAAAGGGTGCCTCAGTGAGAGTAGGAATGCGATGAGGTGGAGGATAAATGCGTGGCTGAGGGATTGGAGCAGGAGGCAGGGATTCAAGTTTTTGGATCATTGGGACCTCTTTTGGCGCAGGACTGACCTGTACAAAAAGGATGGGTTACACTTGAATTCTAGGGGGACCAATATCCTGGCAGGGAGATTAGCGAGGGCTACTGAGGTGACTTTAAACTAGAATGGTTGGGGGGTGGGAATCAAATTAAAGAGACTAGGCGAGAGGAGGTTAGTTCACAACAGGGGGATGGGAACCAGTGCAGAGAGACAGAGGGGTGTAAAATGAGGGTAGAAGCAAAAAGTAGTAAGGTGAAAAGTTAAAGTGGCAGGCCGACAAATCCAGGGCAAGCATCAAAAAGGGCCACTTTTCAACATAATTGTATAAGGGCTAAGAGAGTTGTAAAAGAGCGCCTGATGGCTTTGTGTGTCAATGCAAGGAGCATTCGTAACAAGGTGGATGAATTGAAAGTGCAGATTGTTATTAATGAATATGATATAGTTGGGATCACAGAGACATGGCTCCAGGGTGACCAAGGATGGGAGCTCAACATTCAGGGATATTCAATATTCAGGAGGGATAGACATGAAAGAAAAGGAGGTGGGGTGGCGTTGCTGGTTAAAGAGGAGATTAATGCAATAGAAAGGAAGGACATAAGCCGGGAAGATGTGGAATCGATATGGGTAGAGCTGCCTAACACTAAGGGGCAGAAAACGCTGGTGGGAGTTGTGTACAGGCCACCTAACAGTAGTAGTGAGGTCGGAGATGGTATTAAACAGGAAATTAGAAATGTGTTCAATAAAGGAACAGCAGTTATAATGGGTGACTTCAATCTACATGTAGATTGGGTGAACCAAATTGGTAAAGGTACTGAGGAAGAGGATTTCTTGGAATGTATGCGGGATGGTTTTTTGAACCAACATGTCGAGGAACCGACTAGAGAGCAGGCTATTCTAGACTGGGTTTTGAGCAATGAGGAAGGGTTAATTAGCAATCTTGTTGTGAGAGGCCCCTTGGGTAAGAGTGACCATAATATGGTGGAATTCTTCATTAAGATGGAGAGTGACATAGTTAATTCAGAAACAAAGTTCTGAACTTAAAGAGGGATAACTTTGAAGGTATGAGACGTGAATTAGCTAAGATAGACTGGCAAATGACACTTAAAGGATTGACGGTGGATATGCAATGGCAAGCATTTAAGGATTGCATGGATGAACTACAACAATTGTTCATCCCAGTTTGGCAAAAGAATAAATCAAGGAAGGTAGTGCACCCGTGGCTGACAAGAGAAATTAGGGATAGTATCAATTCCAAAGAAGAAGCATACAAATTAGCCAGAAAAAGTGGCTCACCTGAGGACTGGGAGAAATTCAGAGTTCAGCAGAGGAGGACAAAGGGCTTAATTAGGAAGGGGAAAAAAGATTATGAGAGAAAACTGGCAGGGAACATAAAAACTGACTGTAAAAGCTTTTATAGATATGTAAAAAGGAAAAGACTGGTAAAGACAAATGTAGGTCCCCTCCAGACAGAAACAGGTGAATTGATTATGGGGAGCAAGGACATGGCAGACCAATTGAATAATTACTTTGGTTCTGTCTTCACTAAGGAGGACATAAATAATCTTCCAGAAATAGTAGGGGACAGAGGGTCCAGTGAGATGGAGGAACTGAGCGAAATACATGTTAGTAGGGAAGTGGTGTTGGGTAAATTGAAGGGATTAAAGGCAGATAAATCTCCAGGGCCAGATGGTCTGCATCCCAGAGTGCTTAAGGAAGTAGCCCAAGAAATAGTGGATGCATTAGTGATAATTTTTCAAACTCGTTAGATTCTGGACTAGCTCCTGAGGATTGGAGGGTGGCTAATGTAACCCCACTTTTTAAAAAAGGAGGGAGAGAGAAACCGGGGAATTATAGACTGGTTAGCCTAACGTCGGTGGTGGGGAAACTGCTGGAGTCAGTTATCAAAGATGTGATAACAGCACATTTGGAAAGCGGTGAAATCATCGGACAAAGTCAGCATGGATTTGTGAAGGGAAAATCATGTCTGACGAATCTCATAGAATTTTTTCAGGATGTAACTAGTAGAGTGGATAGGGGAGAACCAGTGGATGTGGTATATTTGGATTTTCAAAAGGCTTTTGACAAGTTCCCACACAGGAGATTAGTGTGCAAACTAAAGCACACGGTATTGGGGGTAAGGTATTGATGTGGATAGAGAATTGGTTAGCAGACAGGAAGCAAAGAGTGGGAATAAACGGGACCTTTTCAGAATGGCAGGCAGTGACTAGTGGGGTACCGCAAGGCTCAGTGCTGGGACCCCAGTTGTTTACAATATATATTAATGACTTGGGTGAGGGAATTAAATGCAGCATCTCCAAGTTTGCGGATGACACGAAGCTGGGCGGCAGTGTTAGCTGTGAGGAGGATGCTTAGAGGATGCAAGGTGACTTGGATAGGTTGGGTGAGTGGGCAAATTCATGGCAGATGCAATTTGATGTGGATAAATGTGAAGTTATCCACTTTGGTGGCAAAAATAGGAAAACAGATTATTATCTAAATGGTGGCCGATTAGGAAAAGGGGAGGTGCAACGAGACCTGGGTGTCATTATACACCAGTCATTGAAAGTGGGCATGCAGGTACAGCAGGCTGTGAAAAAGGCGAATGGTATGCTGGCATTTATAGCAAGAGGATTCGAGCACAGGAGCAGTGAGGTACTACTGCAGTTGTACAAGGCCTTGGTGAGACCACACCTGGAGTATTGTGTGCAGTTTTGGTCCCCTAATCTGAGGAAAGACATCCTTGCCATAGAGGGAGTACAAAGAAGGTTCACCAGATTGATTCCTGGGATGGCAGGACTTTCATATGAAGAAAGACTGGATGAACTGGGCTTGTACTCGTTGGAATTTAGAAGATTGAGGGGGGATCTGATTGAAACGTATAAAATCCTAAAGGGATTGGACAGGCTAGATGCAGGAAGATTGTTCCCGATGTTGGGGAAGTCCAGAACAAGGGGTCACAGTTTGAGGATAAAGGGGAAGCCTTTTAGGACCGAGATTAGGAAAAACTTCTTCACACAGAGAGTGGTGAATCTGTGGAATTCTCTGCCACAGGAAACAGTTGAGGCCAGTTCATTGGCTATATTTAAGAGGGAGTTAGATATGGCCCTTGTGGCTACAGGGATCAGGGGGTATGGAGGGAAGGCTGGTGCAGGGTTCTGAGTTGGATGATCAGCCATGATCATAATAAATGGCGGTGCAGGCTCGAAGGGCCGAATGGCCTACTCCTGCACCTATTTTCTATGTTTCTATGTTTCTATGTTTTCTGTTTGGTTGTCAGTGCCCTTTTCTCACTGTTACCACCAGGCAGGAGATACAGAAGGCTGAAGGCACACGCTCAGCGACTCAGGAACAGCTTCTTCCCCTCTGCCATCCGATTACTAAATGGACATTGAAGTTTTGGACACTACCTCACTTTTTTTAATATACAGTATTTCTGTTTTTGCACATTTATAAAAATCTATTCAAAATATGTAATTGATTTACTTGTTTATTTATTATGTTTTATTTTGTTTATTTTTTTCTCTCTCTCTGCTAGATTATGTATTGCATTGAACTGCTGCTGCTAAGTTAACAAATTTCATGTCACATGCCGGTGATAATAAACCTGATTCTGATTCTGACTAGCGGTGTCCTCGGGGTCAGTATTGGGACTACTACTTTTCACATTGTTTGTCAGTGATTTGGATAAATGGAATTGATGGCTTTCTAGTCAAGTTTATGGATGATACAAAGATAGGTGGGGGGGTTGGTAGTGTTGAGGAAGAAATGCAGTTGCAGCAGGACTTGGACAAATTGGAAGAATGGGCAAAAAAGTGGCAGATAGTATACAGTGTTTGGAAATGTATGGTAATGCATTTTGGTAAAAGGAACAATAGTGCAGACTATTATTTAAATAGGGAGAAGGTTCAAACATCAGTGGTGCAGAGGGACTTAGGAGTCCCAGACTACTAAATTAACCTTCTGGCAAGACTCCCAGAAGGTTAATTTGCTGGTTGAGTAGTGGTAAAGAAGGTAAATGCAATGTTGGCATTTATTTCAAGGGGAATAGAATATAAAAGCAAGGAGATAATGCTGAACCTTTATAAGACACTAACCAGGCCGCACTTGGAATATTGTCAACAGTCCTGGGCCCAATATCTCAGAAAGGATGTGTCGTCATTGGAAAGAGTCCAGAGGAGGTTCACGAGGATGATTCTGAGGATGAAGGGGTTAACATGATGAGGAGTATTTAGCAGCTTTGGGCCTGTACTCACTGGAATTTAGAATGTCGGGGAATCTCATTGAAGCCTACCACATGTTGAAAGGATACAAAGATGGATGTGGAGAGGATGTTTCCTCTGGTGGGGGTATACAGAACTAGAGGGCACAGCCTCAAAATTGGGGGGTGACCCTTTAGAACAGAGGTAAGGAGGAATTCTTTTTAGCCAGAGAGTAGTAAATCTGTGAAATGTTCTGCCACAAACTGCGGTGGAGGCCAAGTCTGTGGATATATTTAAGGCAGAAGTTGATCGTTTCTTGATCGATCAGGGCAGTCGGACAAGACACTCTTGATGGTGCTCCTGTAGAAAGTTATTAGAATGGCTGAGGGGAGCTTTGCATGCCTCAATCTCCTCAGAAAGTGTAGGCACTGCTGTGCCTTTTTGACTAGTGAGGAAGTGGTGTGGGTCCAGGTTAAATCACCTGTTACATGTACACCGAGGAAATTTGTGCTCTTCTCTCTCTCCAGGGCAAAGCCATTAATGTGCAATGGAGAGTGGTTGACCTGTGCCTTACTGGAGTCCACAATTGTCTGTTTTGCCTTGTTCACGTTGAGACTCAGAATGATGTTCTCACACCATTTGACAAGCCTCTCTACCTCTTCTCTGTATGCCAACTCATTGCTGCTGATGAGGCAATCACTAGCATATCATCAGCGAACTTGATGATGTGGTTTGAGCTGGATCTGGCAGTGCAGTATGAGTCAGCAGCAGACTGAGTACACAGCCTTGGGGGAGCACCAGTGCTCAGTGTGATGGAGCTTGAGATGTTGCTGCCAATGCAGACAGACTGGGGTCTTTCATCAAGAAGTCCAAGATCCAGTTAGAGGGGGGTGTTGAGTCCTAATGAGAACAAATTACCCACCAGCGTCTGAGGGATGATCATGTTAAATGCTGAGCTGAAGTCGATGAACAACGTTCTGCCATATGAGGCATCATTTTCCAGGCGGGACAGGATGGAGTGGAGGGCCATGGCTATGGCATCATTACTGGACTGGTGTGAGTGGCAGGTGAACTGGAAAGAGTCCAATATAACTGGAAAATGTGATTTTATACAATCCAATACCATCTGCTCAAAACACTTCATGATCGTTGAAGTCAGTGCCACTGGGTGGTAATCGTTTAGGCCAGTTACTGTAGATCTCTTGGGCACCGGAATGATGGTGGCGGTCAGATTCTGGCCTCAGTGCCTCACTTAGTCTGTCTCCTGTCACCTAACCAATTGCCAACCCAAGTTACAAGATTACTTCCAATTCTCCGCATATCATTTTTCCTAAGATTCACTTTGTAGTAGGTCTGTTTAAAATCCCTTCCGCAATTTTTTAAAAGTAACATCCATAGGTACTCCTCTCCTTATTCTTCGTGCAAGTGATAAATTCAACTCAATTAGTCAGGCATAGAACTACCCAACACAATAGGCTACGTATTTATAGTGTAAGTCCATTAGTGTTCCACCAGCCTTCCCAGTTATTCCTATAGTATACAGAAGAACATCCTAGACTTTTCCTCTATTTTTTAAAGATCCACATGAAAATTCAGTGTCTCATTCTTGCCTAATTTTGTTATGGAAATTTAGGATCAATACTTCAGAAATGTGTACCTTAAATGTATTTACCAAGTTTAGTGACCCCTTTACTGTCAAATTCTGACAGGATAATGATTTAGGCAAATACACCATGCCCTTGTTCTGATTGCAAACAATGACCTGTCTTTTCTCTTCAAAAGCTATGTGATTTTGAGCATTTTCTGCTTTTGAAGTTTTATTTTATATTCAGGGCAAAGAGAGAGATAGGGACTTAAAACTTCTTGATTTACAGCACTCATACGTTCTGAAATCCGTGGAATCAGTAGAACACCACCTTATAATCATAGAACAAGTGAAGACTAAATCAACATCATCACTCTCAAGAAATGTTAACCCTGTTTCACTCTTCACAAATGTGCCTAACCTGCTGCATATTTCTACTATTTAATTTTTTTTTCTGATCTTCAGCATCTGCAGTATCTTGCTTGTGTATTGTTGCTCTTTTCAAGCCAAGGGGTCTGAAACAATCAAAAAATGAACGAATTGACAAGAAATTATGCTTTTCACTGGTTACCCGCTTTATTCATATTGGTCAATCCTGTTTCTATAATAGTCATAAAATGTGTTACATTGAAAAGCTCCAGAAAAGGTCACAGGAAATTATGGAACAGTGAAACGTAAATATCTGTTGCTTTCTGAAAATTAGTTCTGCTTATTTTCAGGGCTTGGGTTCAGTTTACCTTCTCAGCTGAAAAATAAACGATACTGTGAAGCATTTAATAATTTCTGCTCCCTTACATAAATTTTTACAGTGCAGAAGAGATGCATTATTGACACTTGAGATTTTAATCTGTGTTGTAAGAGTCATAATCTGCATAACAAGAATTTTACAATAAAAAGCCATATAAATAGTTTGAGTAATGATTTGCAGGTAAAATTGCTGATCTCATTAATGCTACCCTTGAGCAATGAATGATTAATTCTCGCTTTCATTTTTTTTTACAGAGAGGGACTAATATTTGTACTTGCATACTTATAAAACACTTTAATGCTGAGCTTGGATCTTTGCCCAGCTTCTGTCACCATAAGGCTTTGAATCTGATGAGTAACTGTCCATTCAAGTTTCTGGTATAATGAAACCTGATACTGAGAAAAGCCTGTGCAGTGAAACGGAACAATAAACTCACCAAGTGGAAGTACGAAAATAAAAACATTTTGTAATAACTGTGCAATTTTATAATAAAGTTAATATAAGATTATAGAAATTGGCAAAAAACTTGTTTGCATCTGAAACATTTAAATAGAGAAAAATAAGTACAGTGTAAATAACTAAGACTAGAGTGTCTCAGATAAATGGGTACATCTTAACCAAAATTATGAGAAAATATTATCAATGAGGATAATTTTAACAAAATTTTCCAAAGGCAGACTAATGCATTTAGAGAGATGGCACACTGAGTTTAAATGAAAGTAAAATTGGACAGGTTTTCAAATGGACAGCCAATCTGATTTCATTAGCTTCTCGTCGTGAACTGAAAATTACTTCCTCTTCACTATTCACCTCTACTCTTGTACATACCCTTCAGATTGTAAGATTCGTTTCTTCATGCAGCATGATCTTGGGGAACCATTGTAGCAAACTGCAGGAGGGTCCATTTATGAGAGCCTGGACTGATTCAAACAATGCCATGAGAGATCTTCTAGAATGTATAATAATTTGTTTGAAAGAAATCCCAAGATACTGTAATTTCTTCAAATAAAACAACTGAATTTCAAACAGTAGCAATTTCTCTTTTATTCCATTTGTTTAAACAGCTTACAAAGAATTTTGGGAACAAAGTTGTAATTCAGTTTCACATTTAATCTAAATGTGCAATTCAACAATGGTCCCTTGCAAAAAAGCTTGACATTGTCCACAAGGTGACCTCAAACGAGTTGAATGGAGCTTTGAATCATGGAGCCAAATTGCTCTATGTTTAATACCCTGGAATCTCCTGTGAAGCAGAGTAATGCACTGTCTCTAAATTCTGTTCTAAGACAGTATTGGTTCTGACTTATCTGTCAGAATTCCTGAGGTATATTCTATGTCACATTTCATTTGCTGTTGTGGTTTTGATATAATCTCTATTTTACACTAATATGAGCCTCATTCCCTTCATATCATTCCTCCTCCTTTCATAAAGAATTCCTTAGGCTGGAGGTATGATAAATAAAATATGTCAGTCAGAACTATCTTGCTTTGAATATGCCACTGAGCAGTGTGTTAGAAAGTACATCAGAAGTACACCATACTCTGACATTGATTCACAACAATGAATTGTAGTCGTATAGCACTCTTAGAAGAAAGGCCCCAAGATTGTTCAGTGAAGTACTGTCAAACTGCAGTTGACACCAATCTAAATGATTGATAATGCTTTGAATTACATACAACCACAACGGCCAAATGGGCACCTGTCCGTGACATTTGTGTCCCTTTAGGAGAGCCCCAGATATTTAAGAGATACATGACACAAAAATATTAACTGCCCACCACTAGTTTGCAATATAATTGAAAGAGCAATAACTGGTAATTGGCATAGTGACCCTTCCCCAGAAGAGTTTTTTTTATCACTGTTAGTTTCATAAATAAGATCAGATACAACACTGTCTTTTATCTTTTTATATCATGTAACTATCCTGAAGTACATCCTTGAGAAGCACCGTAAAGAAGGAGCTAGCATTTATATAGACATCTTCATGAGTTCAAAATGTCCCAAAGCGCTCTGCGGTCAATGAAGCCCCTTTGAATGGCCTTCACTGCTTTACACACATAGCATGTCATATATCACGTTTATAGGCAATCCATCTATCCATATAACTCACTGCCTGCTCCAAGAGACACTCTATATCAGTGTTAGCTGTAATATAACTGCTCTGTCAGATTCAGCCTGACATACCTTCTACGTCACAGTACTGGTCATGAATAAACCTCCTGTGTCAAACTGCCTGTCCTCTGGCTATTCTCGCTGCCAGCATATTTCAGCACCGTAAAACACCGTAAAGCTGTAACGGACATGGACACCCTAAAAATCCTCTGACATCATGGAAACTTGGAAATATCAATATATCACTCAAACATTTTACGTCACTTTGAAAGGTAACATAACACCCTTTGCATGGTTAAGAAAATAGGACTAATGTATAAGAAACTAATGTGCAAGACATGGTTAGTAAGTTTGCAGATGATACTAAAATAGATGTTGTTGTAAATAGTGTAGAAGATTATGAAAAATAAAGGGGAAATCTTGATCAGCTGGGTATGTGGGCTGAGGATTGGCAAGTGGCTTTCAATCCAGGAAGATGTGAGGTACTGCATCTTGGGAGATCAAACCAGGGTAGGACATACAGCAGGGGTGGCCAACCTTTTACATTCCATGCGTCAATTTTTTCCACACTTGAGTTCAGATGCGATTTTTTTACGCACGAGTTCTATATTAACATATTTTTACAAGAATTGAATGGGGGTACAAGAGTTATATGGCGCATCTGAACTCGTGAGCGAAAAAATTGACACATGGAATGTAAAAGTTTGGTCACCCCTGACATACAGTGTATAGTAGGGCCCTAGGGAGTGTTATGGAATAGAGGGACAGGGGAGTACAAGTGCATAATTCGCTAAAAGCAGTGTCAGAGTTAGATAGGGTGGTGAAGAAGGTGCTTGGCACATTGGCCTTCATTGGTTAGAGCACTGAGACAATGAAGATGGAAAGCTATGTTGCAGATATACTAGACTTTGGTGAGACCACACTTAAGAATATTCCATACAGTTTTGGTCACCATGTTATAGGAAAGACATTATTAAACCAGAAAAGATTCAGAAATGCTTTACCAGGATGTTGCCTGGATTTGGGGGTCTGAATTAAGAGGTGTTCAACAAACTTGGACTTTATTCCCTAGAATATAGGATATTGAAGGGTTACCTGATAGAGGTACATAAGTTCGTGAGAAGCAAAAACAAGATGAAAGCACATAGTCTATTTCCCAAAGAAGGGGTGCTGAAAACATGAGGGAATTGGTTTAAGATCAGAAATGAGAGATTTAAAAGGGATATTGGAGATACCTTCTTTATGCAAAGGGTTGTGTGTTTCTGAAACTGGCTCCAGAAATGGTGCAGAGAAGTTTCACTAGGTTGATTGCTTGAAGAGATGTAGAATTGAGTATATGCTTAGTGGAATACTGACAAATGAGAAATAATCATATTGAGACATATAAGATCCTGAGGAGAATTAAAAGGATGGATATATTTTTATCAGTTCAGATAACCAAGACAGAAAATGACGTAACAGGACGAGTGGTAAAGAAAGTACACTATCACTCCATTCTGCATTTACAGCTATCAATTTAAATTTAATTTCTTCCAGAAGTAGGCTTAGAGGTGGTATCTTCACCTGGTGACAACAAGTACATAGTGGGGCAAGGTGTGATATATTGCCTAGAGCAGCGGTCCCCAACCACCGGGCCACGGACTGGTACCGGGCCGCAGAGCATGTGCTACTGGGCCACGAGGAAACGATATGATTTGGCGATATGAGTCAGCTGCACCTTTCCTCATTCCCTATCACGCACTGTTGAGCCGTTACGCGCGCGTCATCCATGTCAGCACGGGGAGAAGATCAACTCCTTGAGCTTGCAAATGACGGCGGGTTGAAAAGTCTGTTTGACATAACATCTCTGCCGGCATTCAGGATCAAATCAAGGCTGAATATCCTGAGATAACCACGGAAGCACCGAAAACGTTGCTTCCATTTTCAACATATCTCTGCGATGAATGTAACAAAAACTAAATTGCAGAATAGACTGGACACAAGGAACCCCCTTCAAGTATCGCTGTCTCCCATCACCCCTCCGTAGGACTGTCTTGTTGCAGGAAAACAAGCCCAGGGCTCCCACTGATTCAGTGATATTGGTGCGTTGCAATGATTTTGTAAGTTCATATGGGGAAAATATGCGCTGTGTTTAATATCCAAACGTTACTTAAAATGTTATGATGCTATTGACTTATATAACCATATAACAATTACAGCATGGAAACAGGCCATCTCTGCTCTTCTACTCCGTGCCGAATGCTACTCTCACCTCGTCCCACCGACCTGCACTCAGCCCATAACCCTGCATTACTTTCCTGTCCATATACCTATTCAATTTTTCTTTAAATGATAATATCGAACCCTGCTTCTGACACTTCTACTGGATGTTCGTTCAACACTTACTTCAAGATCCCCTGTCCTCCCCTGATAATTGACTTATCGCTATATTCATGCGAGGAAAATGCGCTGTGTGTTTAATATTAAATTCATTAGATAAAACCTTTTAGAAATGAAATTGAGTGTATTAGCCACTTATCACCAATATTCCGGTCGTGATTAACACCCTTAACACCCCCCTCCGAACAGAATCGCCATAAACGATTTGTAGAAAAATAATTGGCAAGTGCGCGCATGCGCACTGGTGCCCGCGCAAGGCTTCATGGTCATTGTAGTCTTTCTCTGGGTAAACGCAATGTATTTGACTGCTACTCTTGTCCGTTGGCAACCATACCGCACCCCCCCGCCCCCCGCCCCCGGTCGGCCGGTCCGCCGGTCTGCAAGAATATTGTCAACATGAAACTGGTCCGCACTGCAAAAAAGGTTGGGGACCCCTGGCCTAGAGAACAAGTTTGGATGCAATTTTTTCTGCAGAGACTCAGATATGGACTTTGATTGGGAGGAGGCTGATGATTAGGCTCAATGAAATACTTTGTGCCCACCACGAGCCTCATGTGTCAAGTAAAATTGTGTTTATTGGTTACATACTGTAGTCTGATAAGATGGTAAAGCTTTCCCACCATTGAGTATATTTACATGAAATGTTGTCGCAGGAAAGCAGCATCCATCATCAGGGACCCCCATCGCCCCAGGCATGCTCTCTGCTTGCTGCTACCATCAGGACTCACAGTACCAGGTTCAGGAAGTTACTACCCCTTAACCATCAGGCTCTTGAACCAAACGGTAGTGAAGTTATCACTCATCCTCAATTGCCTCATTATTGAAGTGTTCCCACAACCAATTGACTCACTTTCTAGGATTCTTCATCTCATTGTCTTGATATTTATTTTCATTATTATTATTATTATTATTTCTTTCTTTTTGTTGTAATGCCCTGGTTCATATTTTTACTGTTATGCATTTAGCAGATCTGTAAGAGCAGTCTATTCTGCTGTCAGCCTGTTTGGGTTACTGCTGAAGATAAGGGATGATGTGGAATGTGTGCCATCCAATTAGGATGGTAGAATTAGGGGGAGGTTTTTCTGGTGTGTGACACTAACGTTGGTGTTGGGGATTTTTTTTGGTTCAGCGGGAAATGAAGAGTGCGGGAGCTGGGGAGAACCAGTTGTAGGATACGACCCGGTAGGAGACCCGTTTGTTCGAGGTGGATTGCAAGCGACTTTTGTGAGTGCTTTCAAGCTGACCGAGGGCCCAGCACATGAGTGACAGAGAAGTTCAAGATGAGCTCCAAATTGTGCACATTTGACTGTTTAATTAGAATAAGCCCTTTCCTTTTTGTTATTCTTTACTAACCCTTCAGTTAAGATTCACAAATATAATTCTTTTAATCGTATGCAGTGTGCTGTCTGTTATTTTATGGCACTAATTTGTAACAGGGTAGCGAATGACACAGCATCCACACAAACCGGGGTTTGGGGTGGGGGAGTCATCTCAATCTCATGGGTTTGGCGGGTCCCGGACCGGAGAGTGTTTTCCCTAAACTTATGCAGCCAAGGAAACCAAGGGTTTTCATTGTATTTGCACAGTTTGTTGTATTTTACACACTGGATGAACGTCCAAGTTGGGCAGACTTTCACTGATTCTGTTATGGTTATTATTCTATAGATTTATTGAGTTTGCCCTTAAGAAAATGAATCTCAGGTTTGTAAATGGTGACATATATGTACTTTGATAATAAATTTACTTTGAACTTTGAACATTTATATACAGTTGGCACAGTGGCGGAGCTAGTCGAGCTGTTAGCTCAGCCACAGGCATCGAGGTTCAATCATGATTTCTGCTGTGGTCTGTGTGGAGATACTAGGGACAATTCACTTGACCAATTAACTTACTACTAGTGTCATTGCTTCATTACTGTAATGACCCTTGATCCAGACTTATACTCAGGAGCACACTATCTGATCACACACAGATAAATGGTATTACTGGCCTCATTGACTGCACTGCTAACATTGATGCATTCTCTGTATCCAAGAGCTGAAACTGACAGGATCTCTACATCACACTACAAGTCTGTACATAACATCCATATCACCACAGAATATCACATGATTGATTCTGCTAATGGTTCTGCAAAAAGTTTTTTCCATTGAAAATCTTTCATTGACAATATACTGTCCACTCACACAGGTGGGTTGTCATAATTCTTTTAAATGAGCAAAGTTGAACTGAAGTCGATCCATATTAAAATAGATCTGATAAAGGTGTTCTGTTGGAAACTGTGCCATAAAATAAATGATAGCTCAGCTACATTTTATCTCATTTTCTGCTGTGTTCAGCAATTGAGATAAAGAGTTCCTTGACGCTGCAGGCATGAATTAAGACATTCAGCAATGCTGTAATGGGTATTTCCATAATTAAATTCTTTGATGAGGACAAATGCCTATCTAAATTATTGACTAAGCCATGCATAAGATTCAGCCTTCTCTAGTCCCCATGTATGACATGTCTTTGCAATAATATTTGCACATCATACTGGGAAATATTCAAGGAAGTTGGGTAGAAATTCTTTTTTACCACAATGTTTTTTGTGTGTTATGTAAATCAACTTCATCTGAACAATACAGTCTCTTGTGCACATGTAACTCACACTGTCATCTGAATCTGACATCTCCATACACCTTTCGCATAAAGGCCTGCAGGACCGAGTGGTCATATTAACTAGAGAGCAATGCATTAATTGATATCTTGTGCTCAAAATAATTTTCAACATTCAAGTCTTTCAAATGGCCAGGGTCATTCACACAGACGTAGGCCTTAACTGCAGAGATGAAACCTGCTTCATTGTTAATTAAAGGGGACCAATCTTATCTTGTCTGCAACCATGGCAACTGAGGCATTTGGCGACTCACAGTTAGGTCTCTTTAAGATGCAATGCAGTGCAGGGAAGTGCATGGTCATGCACTTTGGCAGAAGGAATAAAGGCATAGATTATTTTCTAAATGGGGAGCAAGTTCAGAAATCAGTGGTGCAAAGAGACTTAGGAGTCCACCCACGTGCAGGATTCCCAAAAGGTGAACTTACAGGCTGAGTTGGTGATAAGGAAGGCAGGTGCAACGTTGGCATTCATTTCGAGAGGAGTGGAATATAAAAACAAGGATGTAATGCTGAGGTTTTATAAGGCATTGATCAGACCACTTTTGGGCCCCTTATCTAAGAAAGGATATACTGCCATTAGAGAGGGTCCAGAGGTGGTTCATGAGAATGATCCTGGGAATGAAAGGGTTAACATATGAGGACCATTTGATGGCTCTTGGCCTGTACTCACTGGAGTTCAGAAGAATGAAGGGGGAATCTAACAACCTATTGAATGTTGAATAGCCTAGATAGAATGGATGTGGAGAGGATGTTTCCTATAGCAGGTGAGTTTAGGACCAGTAGGGACAACTTCAGAATGGAAGAATGTCCTTTAGAACAATATGAGGAGGAATTTCTTTAGCTAGAGGGTGATGAATCTGTGGAACTCATTGTCACAGATGGCTGTGGAGGCCAAGTCATGGACATATTTAAAATGGAAGTTGAAAGTTCCTTGATTAGTAACGGTGCCAAAGGTTATGGGGAGAATGCAGGAGAATGGGGTTGAGAGGGATAATAAACCAGTCATAGACAATAGACAATAGACAATAGGTGCAGAAGTAGACCATTTGGCCCTTCGAGCCTGCACCGCCATTCTGAGATCATGGCTGACCATCTACTATCAATACCCGGTTCCTGCCTTGTCCCCATAACCCTTGATTCCCCTATCCATAAGATACCTATCTAGCTCCTTCTTGAAAGCATCCAGAGAACTGGCCTCCACTGCCTTCTGAGGCAGCGCGTTCCACACCTCCACAACTCTCTGGGAGAAGAAGTTCCTCTTCAACTCTGTCCTAAATGACCTACCCCTTATTCTTAAACCATACCCTCTGGTACTGGACTCTCCCAGCATCTGGAACATATTTCCTACCTCTGTCTTGTCCAATCCCTTAATAATCTTATATATCTCAATCAGATCCCCCGTCAATCTCCTTAATTCCAGTGTGTACAAGCCCAGTCTCTCTAATCTCTCTGCGTAAGACAGTCCGGACATCCCAGGAATTAACCTAGTGAACCTATGCTGCACCTCCTCCACAGCCAGGATGTCCTTCCTTAAACCTGGAGACCAAAACTGCACACAATACTCCAGGTGTGGTCTCACCAGGGCCCTGTACAAATGCAAAAGGATTTCCCTGCTCTTGTACTCAATTCCCTTTGTAATAAAGGCCAATATTCCATTAGCCTTCTTCACTGCCTGCTGCACTTGCTCATTCACCTTCAGAGACTGATGAACAAGTACTCCTAGATCTCTTTGTATTTCTCCCTTACCTAACTCCACACCATTCAGATAATAATCTGCCTTCCTGTTTTTGCTCCCAAAGTGAATAACTTCACACTTATTCACATTAAACGCCATCTGCCAAGTTTCTGCCCACTCACCCAGCCTATCCAAGTCACCTTGAATTCTTCTAACATCCTCATCACATGTCACACTGCCACCCAGCTTAGTATCATCAGAAAACTTGCAGATGTTATTCACAATGCCTTCCTCTAAATCATTGACGTAAATCGTAAACAGCTGTGGTCCCAATATCGAGCCCTGTGGCACCCCACTAGTCACCACCTGCCATTCCGAGAAACACCCATTCACTGCTACCCTTTGCTTTCTATCTGCCAACCAGTTTTCTATCCATGTCAATATCCTCCCCCCCAATGCCATGAGCTCTTATTTTACCCACCAATCTCCTATGTGGTACCTTATCAAATGCCTTCTGAAAGTCAAGGTACGCCACATCCACTGGATCTCCCGAGTCTATCTTCCTGGTTACATCCTTGAAAAACTCCAATAGATTAGTCAAGCATGATTTGCTCTTGGTAAATCCATGCTGGCTTGGCCCAATCCTATCACTGCTATCAAGATATGCCGCTATTTCATCTTTAATAAAAGACCCTAGCATCTTCCCCACTACTGATGTTAGGCTAACAGGGCGATAGTTCTCCGTTTTCTCCCTCTCTCCTTTCTTAAAATGTGGGATAACATTAGCCATTCGCCAATCCTCAGGAACTGATCCTGAATCTAAGGAACATTGGAAAATGATCACCAATGCATCCGCAATTTCCAGAGCCACCTCCTTTAGTACCCTAGGATGCAGACCATCTGGACCTGGGGATTTGTTAGCCTTCAGTCCCATCAGTCTACTCATCACTGTTTCCTTCCTAATGTCAATCTGTTCCAGTTCCTCTGTTACCCTATGTCCTTGGCCCATCCCTACATCTGGGAGATTGCTTGTGTCTTCCCTAGTGAAAACAGATCCAAAGTACTTAGTAAATTCGTCTGCCATTTCTCTGTTTCTCATAACAATTTCTCCCAATTCATTCTTCAAGGGCCCAACATTGTTCTTAACTATCTTCCTTCCCTTCACATACCTAAAAAAACTTTTACGATCCTCCTTTATATTCCTAGCTAGCTTCCATTCATACCTCATTTTTTCTCCCCGTATTGCCTTTTTAGTTAAGTTCTGTTGCTCCTTAAAAAATTCCCGATCATCCGTCTTCCCACTCACCTTAGCTCTGTTATACTTCTTATTTTTTAATGCTTTGCTATCTCTGACTTCCTTTGTCAAACACTGTGGCCACTTTCCCCCCTTTGAATCCTTCCTTCTCCGGGGGATGAACTGATTTTGCACCTTGTGCATTATTCCCAAGAATACCTGCCATTGCTGTTCCACTGTCTTTTCTGCTAGGATATCCGACCAGTCAACTTTGGCCAGCTCCTCCCTCATGGCTCCATAGTCTCCTTTGTTCAACTGATGGAATAACGGAGCAGACTGAATGGGCCAAATGGCCTAATTCTGCTCCTATGTCTTATGGTCTTAAGCAAGATCCTTGGTATTCATTCCTACTTGTCCCATGTTCCACATCCACTTATGCTGAATATATCTATGTCTGCCTACTTTTACAAGACATTCTTGAACCCTGACCTGATCTGGTGTCTGAATTTAGATTAAGTTTTATCCCTTTGTAAATCCCTTCTACCAATCCGTATTCTTCCACTCACCTATCCTCACCCAATGCTAATAGTATCAATCTCTTTAATTCTGAGGCTAATCTGTCTTCTGTTTTACACTCAATTCAGCATCCTTCCTTGTCTTATTTAGAAACTTTATTGTGCACGACTCATACTAACACTTTCCAGGGATCACATCCCTCACTCTTAACCTACCTGCACTCTCAGCTCTGAGCTAAATTCATTGGAAAGTTATGTGTATTCTGCCCTGCAACCAGACTATCAGAATTAGAAAATGAGTTTCAAATGTGTTTCAAAGGAGGTCGAATCGTTCGGACAGAGATGGCGCTCAGTACTCGCTGTTGGAGAGCTGATCAGAGCTCGAAGTTTCCGGATGACTCAGAGTCAGATTGTGGTCGGCACGGCAGGAAGAGTTTTTCTTCCTTCTCCCGTCTGCGTGAGATGTGGGACATTTGCGAAACTTTGAACTTTACTGTGCTCACGGACTTCTTCATCAAGTTATGGTATTGTTACACTGTTTGTAACTATATGTTATAATTACGTGGTTTTGTCAGTTTTTTCAGTCTTGATTTGTCCTGTGTTTTGTGATATCACACCGGAGGAAATAATGTATCATTTATGAATGCATGCATTACTAAATGACAATAAAAGAGGACTGCGTGTCTTCATAATCATAATCATCATAATCACACAGATTGAAAAGTCCACAATTTTTGTTCTTAAATTCCCTATGTTTTTAAGTTGTATGTTCCTGATAGGCACAATAGTATCTATCAATATGCAACACACATCTTCCTCTACAATTCCTAGAAACATATTGCAGGGTTATGAAAGGAAAGGCATTCATTTGAAATGGAGGTTGTCTAAAATTACATGAAAATAAAGCCATTAAGGCAAGTATATTCTTATATGCGAAGACCCATCCGGAGTCTTGTGTGAAGTTTTGGTCTTATCTGAGGAAAGATGCTCTTGCTTAATGAGTTTAGTGGAGATTCACCAGACTGATTTTGAGGATGGCAGTACTGAAGGATAAGGAGAGCTAGGGCCTTTGTTCACTGGAGTTAGAGGAATCACAGCAGATCTTATAGACACCTTTAAAACTTTCACAAAATTAATCTGATTAGATCAAATTAATGTTCAAGTTAGTTTCCAGAACCATGAGGCTCATACATTTAGAACCGAGATCAAGAGACATTTCTTCAGAGGGAGACTAACCTGTAGAATTCAATACTAGAGAAGGCAGAGGAGGATTACATGAAAAAAAAAGGAAAATATATTTCTGATCACTGAAGAAAAGAAAGCAGAAACAAGGGTACTAAGTTGAATGATAGGCCATGATTATGGTGAATGCTGGAGCTGACCTGAGGGACTAAATGGCCAGCTCCTGCTCCTACTTTCTATATTTCTCTGCTAACTCTTAAGATGGTCCAAGATGCAAAAGCTTTGACCCAAACTAGTTCACTCTTACTTTGTTAAATATTAGTAGACATTCAAAATCCATGCCTGATATAAAATGTCACCCATGACATGATTCTACACAGATATTGTTTGCCTTCTGATATCTTTATTCAGAGGCCTTCTGATGAAGGATAAATGCTGTGAGCCTGCCTTAATAGCTATGGCTTGCTCTGGATTCACATTTTCAAGGCTCAGATCAAATAAATTTTGTCGAGTAATGGAATTAAAGGTGGTAAATGAAGCTGAGGTGCAGACTAGTAATGATGTAAGTGAATCATATCAAGGACATGAGGGACATAATGATCTATTTGAATACCAATGTATGTTGCAAATTCTTGAGATCAACTACTGTAAATTTTAATCTCCCAGGGGCTGATTTATCTTGGATTACTTACTAATTACTTGCATCAAATAATTATTTGTTCTACTGTGTTTTTTAATCTCTCGAGTAAATACATTCAGCAGAATTAACCTCAATAGAATAGTATACTGATGTAGTGTTGATAGCCTTTTGAAAGTAGTGGAAATGCTATGTGGTTACATAATTTTGTTCTTTGGTATTCTGTTCTTCTGTGCTATTTAAGTTTCATGCCTACATAATGCATTACAACATATATTGACATGTACTATGGGTTTCTCAAGGCATCAAACCTATTAATCTGTTAAATTACAAAGAAACTTTTATCTAAATGTAAACAATCGGGTGGTTTCTGCATGCCATTCCAGTTTGTCCTTTAGTGTACAAATTGCTGTGCTGATAGAAACTCATAATTGACATTTATGAAAATGTCTTGACAAGTTTCATAGTGTATATTAAATAGAGCAATGTCAGCACCACAACAAGATATATTATTTACAGGCTAGAGACAGGTTTACTATATTCCATATATCAAACAAGTATAGGATACAATGGAAAGATTTGACATGGCTGTATAAAAGGTGGATCAGTTAAAATAATTTATTTTATTTATATGTTTCTGGGATGTGAGCATTGTTGGCAATATATTGTCCATCCCTCACAATTCTTAACTGAGCAGATAGCTGACAGCCAATACCTCAGTCTTTTTCTGTTACTGAATAAACTGTGGCACAACCTTTTAAAAGACTGCATGAAATCTCACCAGCAAGAATTTGCCCAAAAGCACAAAAATATTTGAAATGTGGAAATATTGTTTGCATCTTGGATCTTTTTTAGTTTGAGATCTGTTATGTGCCTCTTTCAGGAAGTGGCACTTCATCGAAAAACTTATTTTACCTGATTAGTGACCTTAATTATATGAATTATAGTTGCAGTCACTCTGTTATCCTTCTTGAATAAATTATTCTATCAGCATACTATCAAGAAAGCCTTCAAAATTAATGTTATTTATCTTGAGAAGAAATAAACCAAGATGAGAATTGAAACTGCAAAATAAAGGAATCCTTCCTGACTTAAAGTTAAGAGATATATTTTAAGGATTGATGGTTTTTTTCTTTGCCATCACTAGTTTCTACAATAATTATACCTTTTGTTCTTTATGAAATGGATTTTATTTCACTGCCCTCGGTTAGACAAGTTACGGGCACGATTTGTATAATGAACACCTCCAGCAGGCAGGTTCAAGACCATAGAACATAAGACGTAGGAACAGAATTAGGCCATTTGGCCCATTGAGTTTGCTCCGCCATTTAATCATGGCTGATCCTTTTTTCCCCACCTCAGTCCCATTTTCCAGCCTTCTCCTTGTAACATTTGATGTCCTGTTGAAGCAAGAAGCTGTCAAGCTCTGCCTTAAATACACCCAACAACCTAACCTCCACAGTTGCCTGTGGTAACAAATTCCACAAATTCACCACCCTCCAGCGAAAGAATTTTCTTCACATCTCTGTTTTAAATGGATGCCTCTATCCTGAGGCTGTGTTCTCTTGTCCTAGACTCCCTCACCATGGGAAACATCCTTCTGTGACTAGGTCTTTCAACATTCAAAGGTTTCAATGTGATCCCCCCTCATCCTTCTAAATTCCAGCGGGTACAGACCTAGAGCCATCAAATATTCCTCGTGTGATAACCCTTTCATTCCCAGAATCATCCGTGTGAACTTCCTCTGAACCCTCTCCAATGCCAGCACATTTTTTCTTAGATAAAAAGGCCAAAATTGTTCACAATATTCAAGGTGAGGCCTCACCAGTGTCTTATAAAGCCTCAGCATCACATCCCTGCTCTGGTACTCTAGACCTCTTGAAATGGATTCTAACATTGCATTTTCCTTCCTCACCACTGACTCTACCTGCAAGTTAACCTTTAGGATGTTCTGCACGACGACTCCCAAGTCCCTTTGCATCTCAGATTTTTGGATTTTCTCGCTGTTTAGAAAATAGTCCGCACATTCATCTCTACTAACAAAGTGCATGACCATGCATTTTCCAAAATTGCATTTCATTTGCCACTCGCTTGCCCATTCTCCTAATCTGTCTAAGTCCTTCTGCAGCCTATCTGTTTCTTCAACACTACCTCCCCCTCCACCAATCTTTGTATCAACTGCAAACTTGGCAACAAAGCCATCTATTCCATGACCTAAATCATTTATATACAGCATAAGAAGAAGCGGTCCCAACACCGAACCCTGCAGAACACCACTAGTCACTGGCAGCCAACCAGACAAGAATCCTTTTATTCCCACTCACTGCCTCCTATCAATCAGCCAATGCTCTAACCATGCCAGTAACTTTCCTGTAATACCCTGAGCTCGTAACTTGGTAAGCAGCCTCATGTGTGGCACCTTGTCAAAGGCCTTTTGAAAGTCCAAATACACAATATCCACTGCATCTCATTTATCTATCCTACTTGTAATCTCCTCAAAGAGTTCCAACAGGTTCGACAGGATCCACAGATTTTCCCTTAAGGAAACCATGCTTAAGTTCCCTTTCCCAATCATCCTTAATTTTATTAGATAAGTCCAGATGTATTTTCATAATTATATTATAAATAGTTGCTATTACACCTTTCTGAAAAGGATTTAAATCTAAATTTTTTTTCCAAAATATCCGTTGGATACAGGTTCGGAAAGGTAGGAAGAACAATATTTTTAAAAACTCTAGTCTGTTAATATCTAAAGAAATGGGATCTAGGCAAATTATATTTATTAGATAATGGGAACTTAAGGGAACATAAGCTTACCTTACCTATTGAAAAATGGGAAAAAATTCTTCAATTAGTTAATTCTTCCTCTATATGTGCTAAACACGCGCTGATACAGATTAAAGTAGTACATAGGGCCCAGATGTCTAAGGATAAATTAGCTGGTTATTACTCTCATATAAATCCTATATGTGATAGATGTCACTCTGAGATAGCTTCTTTAACTCATATGTTTTGGTCATGTCCTTTTTTGAAAAATTACTGGAAAGATATCTTTGATATCATTTCAACAACAGGAATTCTGCAGATGCTGGAAATTCAAGCAACTTTTATGTTTGATATCATTTCAACTGTTTTGAGTATTGATTTATAACCTCACCCTATTACTGCAATTTTTGGTTTACCAATGATAGAACCAAATTATTTAACCTCTTCAGCTCATCAGATGATTGCATTTGTTACTTTAATGGCTAGAAGATCCATTTTGCTGAATTGGAAAGAGATTAATTCTCCCACTACATTTCATTGGTTCTCTCAAATTATGTTGTGTTTAAATTTAGAAAAAATTAGAAGTGTCATTTATGATCCTTCTATTAAATGCGAAAAGACTTGGAGGCCATTTATTCAACACTTCCATATGATGTAATTTGACCTTTTCCAAACCTATTCTATTACTTTCAAATATATGGAGGGAGGAGCAGAGTTAATGACACTAATGGCCCTATTTGACGTAACACAACAGCCTATGTCTTTTTCTTTTCTTTAGTTTAGTTGTTTAGTATTGTTTAGATTAGATTTTTGGGGGGTATTTTGTTTTCTTTTTTTTTCTTTTTTCATGCTACTTCTGCATTTTTTTTCTTATATTCGTATTCTGTAAGATTTTGGGAGGTTTAATATCTGTATGTTTGAAAAGAAAGGAAACCACGCTGAGTTTGTCCTATCTTGTCCTGTGTGACCAAGTACTCCATCACCTCATCCTTTACAATTGACTACAACATCTTTCCAACCACTGAGGTCAGGCTAACTGATCTATAATTTCCTTCTGCTGCCACCCTCCTTTCTTAAAGAGTGGAGCGACATTTGCAATTTTCCAGTCCTTTGGCACTATGCCAGAGTCCAATGATTTTTGAAGGGTCATTACTAATGCCTTCACTATCTCTACTGCTACCTCTTTCAGAATTCTAGGGTGCAGTTCATCTGGCCCAGGGGATTTATGTACATTTAGGTCTTTCAGCTTTTTGAGCACCTTCTCCCTTGTAATTGTAACTGCACTCACTTCTCTTCCCTCGTACCCTTCAGCATCTGGCATGCTGCTATGTTTTCCACAGTGAAGACTGATGCAAAATACTCATTTAGTTCATCTGCCATTTCTTTGTCCCCTGTTATTATTTTTCTGTCCTCATTTTCTAGCAGTTGTATATAAACTCAGCCATGGTTCCTGCTACAGTTCAGTGACATATTTACATCTTTTAAAATTAATTTTGTTATTCTGTTTTCTAACTCGTGACTAGTTATTGTTAGCCTCTGGCTCTTCTCTGTACAATCTATATGACAGATGACTTTTTAGGAATGCAAGAATAAAATTTATCTAATCTCTTCAGTACATAGGTTTGATCAAGAGTTTTGTTCAGTCAGCCAGACAGAGATATTAACAAGAATACTTTATTTCTGGATAATATGATCAGACAGTGTTTACTTGATCGCAAAAATTCCTGGCAACTCTTGGCATTTGCAGGTGATTAGAAAAGGTCAAGGTTGATCTTTGTCACGTGTGATTATATTAAAACATTTTTTAAACATTCTCAGGTGAAAATGACAGCAGAATTCAGTCAAGTCTCGACGGATCTGAAATGATAAGTGAGCAGGCTATGATACTTGACAGGGATTTTTTTTATATGTTTTTTTCTGCACCAGAACAAACCAATCTACATTCTCTACAGGTGTTCTTTTTTCCAAATGAAAACCCATCCTGTTTTCAGTGTTCAGTACAACAGAAATTGACAAAAGATTTTTTCTTTCCACAAAGCAACAGCCATACCTCATATATCTATATTTGTTACACATTTCAGGAAAAGTGAAACCCACATGTTATACTGGAGGAACTCAGCAGGTCAGGCAGTGTCTATGCAGGGGAATAAACAGTCGATGTTTTGGGCCGAGACCCTTCATCAGCCCTGCCTGACCTGTTGAGTTCCTCCAACATTTTGTGTGTGTTGCTCTGGATTTCCAGCATCTGCAGAATCTCTCTTGTCCAGGAAAAGTGAATTCTGGAGAAATTGGTAACCAGGGAACATAGGTCTAAATTAATTGGAAGTGGGATTAGAAGGCAATTGAGCAAACAAAAATACTGAAAGAGTAAGGAGAGTCTGGAACTTGTTGCCTTAAAGAATAATAGAGGCAGCAACACTCACCATAGTTTAAAGGTCCCAAATCAACACCTGAAATGTTACAATGCACTTGTTTGAAAGCTAGAAGGTGCAAATAACCTAAATATTTCTCCTATGTACTTGTACAGATAAAACATAAATGCACCATATTTCTATGATTCCCTTTGGTAGTTTGTGAACACGGATATCGTTGACTCAATGACACCAAAAAAGATGGTTGCAATTGATGGGATTGACTTTCAATAGTGCTGTTGTGTCATGAATGAATTCAAGCCTCTAAGTCTTTTCAGTTGCATCTACAGGGAGCTTTCTGCAATGTCTACGGGGGTACATCGAGTTTCTCTTGTATCATTCTATGTGGCTTCAGACTGAAGCATATGTAGCCTTAATCAGTTTTGGTAAACAGGGATCATCAGGCTGTGTGTGATTGGTGATGATTCATTGTGAAGGGAAAATGTTGAGGTATCTTATTCATGAATACGGCCATTGCCAAGTATTACTGTGGCACGATGTAACTTGCTACCTTATTATCCTTCAGTTGAGAAACTTTTGCTGTCTTCATCCACGGGCAGACTCTCTGTGTTAGTATTCATTCAAAGTAGTAAGGTTCACAATTTAACCGTAAGAAGATTAGATCCACCTAAACTGCTAAAATATGTTTGACACTGTGGACTGTTTCTGAAAGGAAGTGTCAGCTGAGCTAGTGAGATTGATGATGATTGATGATGAAGATGTTTTCATAATGGTTATATGGTATTTGTATCATCATGTTGTGCTACCTTTTCTTCTGACAAGTAGTTCAAATATTGTGTCCAAAAGGCTGATAAAGTGTTATGCTTGCGCTGTATATAAATTACGAAATGATTTACTCTCCACCCCCTGCCATTGGAATAAGCACAAACACAGCTGTGCCAAAAGTTTTGTGATATGCAAATATCAGCTGCAGCCACCAAGAAGAAATATATCTGGAAGCTAAGAAGTGTTGGGTCACTGTGATCTTCACGTCCATCAACCACATTGTCCTGGTACAGATGCACAGCTGGAGCGTTGCATTTATGTTACAGATCTCACTCATCACAACCTTTTAAAAATCATTGGACATATTGTTTCTACATATGGAGGTAAGAACATTGCTGCCAAGGGATAGCATCGCATGGACAGGGACAGTCATCCACTCTTCCTTCTGTGACTCTTCTCTTCCCATTCTGATAAATCCTAATAAACATAACCAAAGCATGAGACTGATGAAACGGAGACATGAGTTCATTCCCACCACAGCAGTTTAATAAATAAACACCAGGAAATGAAAATGCTAGTTTCAATAATGGCTACCAAGCAATTGTCTTTCTTCAGCTGGTCTGTGTCTCCTGACCAATGTGAATGGCTACCCTCTGAATAATGCAGAATGCCACTTAGTTGATGAGTAATTAGGAAAAGTTGATCTTGTTGGCAAAGTCCACACCTAGGCATGAATTGAAAACTAGATCAAGGAACCCTTGATGTAACATAGATATGAGACTTCTTCCTACTGTTAGAGGTGATATCCGTGAATAGCCTTAATTGATTGTCACTTGCACACTTATGGAACAATTTGACAGACAGCCATCAAATCATCCTGATGCCAAAGAAAAATGGTGGCTCTGACATCCATCGTCTCTTTGCGTGACACGTGAAGTTTTTCACTACGCCTTGGTACATCAGAATCAGAATCAGGTTTATTGTCACTGGCAAATGTCATGAAATTTGTTCTTTTGTGGCAGCAGTGCAGTGTAATAATTTAAATTTACTATAAGCTATAATATGTTGGCCAAATGAACTTCGCACAGAGATGAGAATCACTAATGAATACTACAGGCTTGTTGGACATGCATGGAACCTCATGATTATTCCTTACAAGTTAAACAAGATGCCTATCATTATGCCAGTCAGTGATTATGATGAAATTATATATAAATGATGAAGCATAGAATATATATAAAATGTGATATGGTTGAATTTCTATTTATCTCCCTCCAAATAAACCTCAACAGTACTTTATAGAAGCTGGATAATTTACATGCATTTTGACAGGTGAGTTCAAATCAAAATCTAGTTTAAGTATCAATTCAAACCATTCATGGATACAGTCGAATGAGACAGTGTTCCTCTGGGGCCAAAGTGCATAACATGCATTCAAGATAGTGAGAGAGAGAGAGAGAGAAAAAAACACACATCATTATGAAAAAAAAACACATATACAATATAGTCCAAGTCCCTGAGTGGTATGCAAATTGATGTACAGCTCCTGGCAAACCAGCTAGTCATTCCACCAATCGTACACTGGAGAGCACCACTGACTGGGGAAGCCAAATCATCCCAACCGAGCACAAACTCCATCCCACACTGCCTCCAATGTATTCTTACATGGACTGCATCAGCAGGAAAGCCCACAGCTTGATGCCTAGTCCTCGCTACAACCGAGGCCACGCTGCTGCCTCATTGCCAGTCTCACCACCAAACAAGGGAAACAGGCCTGTGTCATCTTACATTATCAACGTCCAACAGGGTCTTGTGATCACAAGAGAAACGTCTAAGGCAGACACTCATGGTTACACTGCACACGATTTTAACGCACCAACTCTGATGCCTTTGAGTAGCAGGCAGCAGCACAGACTGCACCCAAGTCAGCTTCTCCGAACCTTCTCCGGCCCATCTGCTGGCTTCTCATTCTCCAGCCTGTCCACCTTCTGCACCTTCTACAGCCTGACTGCTAGCTTCTCCTTCTCCAACCCAACCACCGGCTTCTCCTCTCTGACTAGACCACTGGCTTCAACTTCTCCGACCCATCTGCCAGTTCCTTCAACACACCGGCTGGCTGCTCCAAACAACAAGCAGATCACTGATGCATTAGATGTGCTGTCCCAATAGTTCTTGGAGTCCAGTATTGTCTTACAATCATAAAAAACACATTTTAAAAAGCAAAGTGCACCTTTGGTTGGTCCCTGAGAGGCTGTTGTATTCGAATGCACTGCTATCTTACTGGAAGGAAGAAATGCAGAACAAATCAGTGGAGTTGCATAAAACCTTTTGTCAGTGGTGTCTATAGAGTTATGCTAAGGTTTGAACTGAAGGGGTTAACCCTAATATTCAATGATACATCATGCTTTCTGAAATACTGATTCAAACATATGAATAGGAAATAAATATTACATTCAGCAATTTAATTTAGGTAACTTGAAAACCAATGTCTCTGTGGAATTGCTGGATTTTCACAATAGGTTGCTCAGGAAAGTTTCTGCTGTTTAAACTGTTCTCCCTTACATATTCTTAACCCTAACCAGGTATTTTTTTTTAGAAATCAGTGGTCATTAACAGCATCAGTTGCTTTGATCAAGAATTTCTTCCTCCTCTTTAGAAGTCCATTTGGGTTAAGGACAACTTGCTTCCACTCCAGTTCTGTGCCAGGGGAGTCACAAATCCCCATGGAGATCTGAAGGTTCTATCTTAGTTGGGGCAGGTGACACATGACAGTGAAGATTACTGTGTTGTTTGGGATGTTATCAACTTCTTCTACTCTTCATGCTTGGTTTCAGCAGACACATATTGAAGAAACTGAAAGTACTCAGTGCCTTTCAGATGCTGCTTTGAACAGTCACAGGAGGAGAGTTTAACTTTTTAAGGAAATTTTGAAAATGTCCTTCAAGGATTTTCTCTGCTTTCCTGTGGGCCATACTGGGGCAGTGGTGAATTTCAATACTTCACAATTACCTTCACTGAATTGTGCTGCCCCTAGTCTAGACATGATTCGGGTGTCCCAGGATTTCATTATGAAATTTCATTGCCACAAAAGGTGTTAATTCCATATGAATTGCTCTTTAGGGATGGAAAAAGATTTAGATTTAGGTTTAGGGATACAGCATGGTAACAGGCCCTTCCAGCCCACCAAGCTTAATTGCACTCATGTGACCGATTAACCAACTAACCATGTATCTTTGGAATACAGGAGTAAGCTGGAGAAACCAGAGGAAACACACTGGGTCACAGGGAGAACATACAAGATCCTGACAGACAGAGGTGGAATTGAACCTGGGATGCTGTTGCTGTAATAGCGTTAGGCTAACAGACACACTACCGTGCTGCCCTTGCTTGAAATACAGTAATTTCATATTTTAAATATAGCAGTCTGCAATAAATATAATTTCTAATCTAATCTCAGGACTGCCTCTCCCTTGAATCTCTCTCTTTCATTCATGAAAACAAATATAAATCAAAGAGATATTAACATTTGAGGCTCTATTCTAATAAATTAGAAATATGCTGATTTGTCATTGTCTCAGTCTATTATGAGTTACAGAAGTCATTGAGCTTTGGACATTCCATGACTGTGAAGAGAGTAACTGACAAACTGATTAAACAACGTTCCTTTCGCTGAGGAATTACAGTTGTTTCTCTTGGATCAAAGATTTCTAGTGTTGTGATAAACAATTATTATCAGACTGATTTCTGACAGCCTTTTCAATGTGTAGAATGAGGTACACACTACAGTTCCCATGTCTAATGGCTAGTAGCAGAATCTTTATGCTCTTAAGAATCTTAAGTTTATCCTCCTTTATAAAAACCCTTAAATATTAAATTTATATTATGATCAGTGGCCCATTAAGTTTGATATTTTGTGACAAGGCAGGCAATAGTTTCAAATATGACACAACGTACTGCCTATTTGCAATGGAGTACAGTCTTTTTTGAGATAAACGCTATCCTTTGGTTATGTAAGTTAAGATTCCAATATGCAGTTCATTCCAATTACTGTCTACCCATCAACCATCTTATGCATTTCAGTGCACAACCCCTATTTGTTTTTTCTGTTTGTTAGTGATGGTCTAACAAAAAAATTTAGGGATTGAACTAATAGGGCAAGCAATTATTCAATATTGAGGGTGGATCTAATCTCTGATCAGCATTAAATAAAATTCTGCTCTGAGTTGTAATCCCTAACAGGTCACAAAACTCAGAGCAATACTGAATTTTGATTGATATTTCACAGGAGCAATTCTTAAGGATGTCCAGATTTGAAACCGTTCTTTGATGCCATGAAATATTTGTAAATGGTATCATATTTGAAGAAAAGATTTGTTTTAGTAGGCATTCACATGGAGTTCCAGAAGCACATCCTAAGAACACAATTAAAATCAAGCAATTACATCAGAATTAAATAATGTGGTATGCTATTATTGCTTAATAAAACATAAATTGTGGAAGAAATGCTACTTTTTAAAGATGTTATTAATGCCATTCACAAATATTTCAAAGTATCAAATAACTGTATTAAAGGTCCATGGCTTTCTCCTTGTGCAAAGTCAATCATGCTTCACTAACACTCTTTTCAATGTTTGCGGCTAATTAGTTTTCATCAATCATGATACAGTGTCCTTTACTGTTCACAGATTAGATGTATTCTCAAAATTAAATAATTGGCAGACATGTGATTTCAGCTGTGGCCTGGGAAATCGTTTTGCACTGTAACTGTTTAGTGGAAGGTATCAGTACTTGGGCAAAATTCTCAAAGAAAGACCTTGGTTATCGAATATTTTTTTTTTAAAAATCTAATTTCTTTCATTTCCCCTATTCAACTCTCCTTTGTGGCCAAGTTAATCATGCTAATTTGCCTCATGCTGATTATGCTCCAGATCTGATCCCACACACCTTCAGATGGGAATTCTAAAATTCCTTAACAAGGAAAATGTTGGCAGACCACCATGTAATTGATAAAATTTACCAGCAAGATCCTGCATAAACCTTTTTGTTGTTAGCACAGTTAGATTTCTTTTGCACAATGTTTACTGTTGGCTTTGAGATTTCAGATTGGTATGTTGCAGATGCCACATTCAAACACTTTGTAGAACAATGTTGGTATGCAAGTGACGGCAAGAAAACATGAAAAATATTTGTCTCTGGTATTATCTTGTTTCCATATACAAAGGAATACTTTTAAAAAGTTATCAGAACTATCATGATATTTTCTTTTTCTTTTTCTTTATCTTTTGAATGCATCCAGTTCTGGGTACTATACTTTAAGAGGGTTAAGAAGAATGAAGAACAAAGGAGATTCAGAAGGGATCTAATGATGGTACTTAAATTTATGAAGGAGCTAGACAGAGTAGGTTGAGAGAAACAGTTTCTATTGTTGGAAGGGGCAAAATTAAAAACATATACATAAGTAAGAAGTGATTGGTAAAAGAATCAAAACAAAAATGAGGAAAAACATTTTTTTTTACACACCAAGTGGTTAAAATCTGGAAACTGTTAAGGCTAGAGCTGGAAGAGAGGGGAGCTAGTGGAAGGTGATTGAAATGTGTTATTATAAAGGGAGTGTTAAGTACGTTTGTACTTAAACAGAAAAATATATTACTGGGCTAATGGCAGAGAGTGAGGGAATATAGGGCCTGCCAGATCGCTCTTGATCAGAGGCTGTAGCGGTTCAGGAGGCCAAATGAACTCTATTTGAACTATAACCTTTCAAGTACTTCTCCAGTGACTTGAATCCCTAGCGCAGTACCGAGATAGTCGTGTTTCCATAGAAAAAGTTTGAAGTTTAAAGTAAATTTAATATCATAGTACATATATGTCACCATATACAACCCTCAGATTTGTTTTCTTGCAGGCATACGCAGTAAATCCAAAAAACACAATAGAATTAATGAAAGACCACACCCAGCAGGCCGGACAAATAAACAATGTGCAGAAGACAACAAACTGTGCAAATATAAAGGAGAAAAATAATAATAATAATGAATGAATAAGCAATAAATTTCAAGAGTACGAGATGAAGAGTTCTTGAAAGTGAGTCCATAGTTCTGGGGAACAGTTCAGTAATGGGGTGAGTGAAGTTGAATGAAGTTATCCCCTCTGAATTTAAGAGCTTGATGGTTTAGCGGTAATGACTATAAGTAACTCTTAAATACATTGACTTTCCTGAACCTGGTGGTGAGGGTCCTGGGGCTTCTGATGGCAGCAGCGAGAAGAGAGCATGACCTGGGTGGTGGGGTCCTTGATGATGGATACTGCTCTCCTGCGACAACACTCCGTGTAGATGTGCTCAATGGTGGGGAGGGCTTTACCCGTGATGGACTGGGCCATATCCACTACTTTTTGTTGGATCTTCCATTCAAAGGAATTGGTGTTTCCATACCAGGCTGTGATCCAACTAGTCAATAAACTCTCCACCATACAGCTATAGAATTTTGTTAAAGTTTTAGATATCATGCCAAATCTTTGCAAAGTATTGAGACAAAAAGTGTCAACCCATCTTAAGATCTCCCTGTAGTTATATGTAAAAGATCTCATGCCTTTCTCAACTTCTCTTAGCAAGCCAGCAACTATTTATTCCTTAAATAATGTCACTAAAATCATTACTAATTACTGATCATAGTTGTCATTTGTTACCAGTAGAGGGAAATTCCTACAATTTTGGAAATGTTCTTTTTTGTTCACAACTTGTTTTATATTCCTAGAAATGTGAATTTTATACAACTTTCCATTATTTTGTTTCAGCTGTCAATAACCAAGGAGGATACTTGGAATGCAGTGAAATATTCGTCTGTTCAGTATTTAATATTTATTTATGACTTCCAATAAAAGGAGTGTATATGGATATTGACACAAATAGTGAACAGAAAGAATCCTTCCTGTAGTTATCCACAGCCAATGTATTTTATACCACTAAAGATTCTGATGACAGGAATAACTATAGAGTGTGGAATAAAACCTGACCTGGTAGCACAATATATCATCAATTGATGGAAAATGGAACCAGGATCTTCAAGTCCCAATCTTGATTCTCTTTCATATATATTTTTGTAAAGAACATTAGAAAAATAACTCAATTATATATTATACTTCTAGAATGGGAATAATGGAATTTATTCCACTTTCCTCACCATCTCACTCCTCATCAATTAGTGTAGACCTTCCACCATTTCTATATTGGGTTCCATTTGCCTATGTGTCCTACTAGAGAAATAGGAAACTTTTTTTTAAGCTAGTAATTCAGACTTCCATAGTATGCTTGGAACTTGATTAGATTTTGTCATTTGCAGGTTAGCTCAGGAAACCGGACATGAAACAAAATGATAAACGATGGTTTAATTAGTTCTGTGCTCCTGAGATCACCCTTTGTGGTCAGGAGAAGTGAAGGGTGCTTCCTCAGCTCCTCAATGAAATTTCTGGCCTCTCTTCTGTCAATCTCTCTCTCTCTCTCTCTCTCTCTCTCTCTGTTGCTGTAGCTGGGGAGGCTCTCTACTAATATTCCCCATCTTCCCAATTACAGAGCTCTGACCTTCATCCAAGTGGCACTATATTGCTTTAAATTCCTACCCACCCTACTCAACCAGTCACTGATCATTCTTAATTATCAGGATCATCTCAGAAAGTTCCTGGGCTTTTTGAACATTTCCATTCAGCAGCAGAACTGCCTACCAAGTCCTGCTTGAGGAAAATTGGAGAAGAAAACAATGATAATTCACTTGCATTTCAAGGTGTAGATGACTGGGTAATCCTGCTACTAATCAAGCTTAGAGATCATACTGAGTCATACAGCAAAAGAACAGGCTTTTCACTCTAGTATGTCCCTGCTGCTCTTTATACTCATCTATATGACTTTAATTTACCTATAGCCTTCTATACCCTGGAGATTTAAGTACTCATCTGGATGTTTCTTTAAAATGAGTATATCAGCCTCCCACACCTCTTCAGGCAGCTTAATCCAGACTCCAACCACACTCTAACTTCTCTAAACCTCCTACCTCAGTTCAAACCGATGCTGTTTTGTTTGAGACTATTTTCATTATCTATCCTTACATATTCTTATATTTTGAGGTTTATAAGATTATCTCGATCATAATCTTATAAACCTCTGTCAGGCCACCCGTCAGACTCCTCTGCTCCAAGGGAAGTTAACCCAGTTTATCTAATCTCTCCTTATAACTAAAATGCTCCAATCCAAGTGCTGAATTTTGGAAAGTTAAATCAAGGTAGGACTTTCACAATAAATGGTAGAGCCCTGGGGTGTGTTGTAGAACAGTGGGACCTTGGAGTTCAGGTGCATGGTTGCCTGAAAGTGGAGTCAGATGTAGACAGGGTGGTAAAGAAAGATTTTCCTACACTGGCCTTTATCAGCCCTGTCATATAGTATTGGTCAATCCACGTGATGTACAGGATGCGTCTCAGGCTGCGAAGGTGGAAGGCGTTGAGACGCCGCTCTTGTCTGTAGTAGAGGCTCCAGGTCTCGCTGCCATAAAGCAGTGTGATGAGAACGCAGGCCCTGTAGACTGTAACTTTGGTGTGCGTCGTCAGCTTTCTATTCTCCCAGATTCTCTTTGTCAGCCTGGCGAATGTTGAGGCTGCTCGTCCGATCTGTCTGTTGATCTCGGGGTCTAGGGAGAGGCTGTCTGTGATGGTGGAGCCAAGGTATGTAAACTCGTGAACTACCTCCAGCTCGTAGTTGTTGATGGTAATGGCAGGGGGGTGCTCAATGCCTTGGCCCAATACGTTGGTTTTCTTCAGGCTGATGGTCAAGATGAAGTCCTGGCAGGCTCTTGAGAAGCTGTCCATGAGGCATTGCAGTTGCTCTTCAGAGTGTGTTGCCAGTGCTGCATCGCCTGCAAACAACATGTCCCTGATGAGTACTTCATGAACCTTGGGTTTTCGCCCTCAGCCGGGACAGACTGAACAGCCTCCTGTCCAATCTGGTGTGGAGGTAGACACCATCAGCTGATGTTCCAAAGGCGTGCTTCAGCATGACTGTGAAGAAGATGCTGAACAGGGTAGGGGCAAGCACACAGCCCTGCTTCACACCGCTGCGGATGTTGAAGGCCTCCGAAGAAGAGCTGTCAAACTGAACGACACCCTTCATGTCTGTGTGGAATGACTGAACTACCCTGAGGAGCCTCGGGGGACGACCAATCCTGGCGAGGATTTTGAACAGGCCGTCTCTGCTCACAAGGTCGAAGGCCTTCGTGAGGTCAATGAAAGCGATGTAGAGTGGTTGTCTTTGCTCTCTGCATTTCTCTTGTAGCTGTCGAAGGGAGAAGATCACGTCGATTGTGGAGCGTTCCGACCTGAAACTGCACTGAGACTCGGGATATACCCTTTCAAAGACGGTATCAAGAGAGACAGGAAGTCACTGAAAATGAACGTCGAGAGGTGGGAGGACATCGCAAGTGATCACTCTCACTGGAGGCTGGAACTACGCAGAGGTCTGAAAAGAGGAGAAGAGAACCTGAGGCTTGCTGCTGAAGAAAAGCGCACTCGTCGGAAAAACAGCACCAAGACAACACTGGAGGACAGCACCTTCAAGTGCAGTCGATGCAGCCGAGACTGTCACCCCCGTGTGGGACTCTACAGTCACAACAGACGCTGCTCTAACACAGACTGAAGCAAGACTTCCCAGGCACAGATCCATGGTCTCGCGAGACTAACGGATGCCACCACATATAGTATAGAAGTTGGGAAGTTATGTTGCAGTTGTACAGAACCTAAGGCTGCACTGGGGAGTGCTGTGTTCAGTTTTGGTCACAGTACTGTAGGAAAGATGTTACTTAACTGGAAAGAGCGCAGAAAAGTTTAACAAGGATATTGCTAGGGCTCAAGAAACTAAATTATAGCGAGTGGCTGGACAGGCTAGAAATTTCTTTGGAACATAGGAGACTGAGAGGTATTCTTATAGAGGTGTATAAAATCATGACAGGCATAGATGAGGTGAACGCACTCAGTCTTTTACTGACAGTTGGGGAATCATAGTCTTAAGGTGAGAGTGGAAATATGTACTAGGAACTTGAGGAGAAACCTTTTTTTTACACAGAGGGTGTTAAATATATGGAATGAACTGCCATAAGAAGTGGTTGAGGCAAGTAAAATAACAACTTTTAAATGACAGTTAGACAGGTGCATGGATGGGAAAGGTTTAAATGGATATGAATCAAACACAGGCAAATAGGACCATCTTGGAATCTTAGATAGACATTTGGTTATCATGGACCAACTGGGCTGAAAGGCCTCTTTCTGTGCTGTGTGACTCCATGACTTTATGACCTCCATGCTCTCTCTGCTCATCCTACAGAAATATTGCAGCAACAGAGTTTGCACCATCCCAAATTTAATGACTAACTTTAAGGTGCATACAATGCCCCTCTTCTGATTTCAAAGCAGATTACACTAATGGAAATTTTTATAAAATAGATGAGTTGCAAGTACACACAATGATGAATGTGGCACAGTAGCATGGCAGCATGTGTAATGCCGTACTATGCCAGCAATTGTGATTTGGGTTCAATTCCCACCATCGTCTATGGGGTTTGTACATTCTCCCTGTGACAGTGTGGGTTTCCTCAGAGTGCTCCAGTTTCCTCACAATTCCAAAGATGTACAGATTAGGGTTAGTAAATTGTGGGCATGCTATGTGGTGCTAGAAGCATAGTGGCCCCAGCACAATCTTCGGACACTGTTGGTTGTTGACACAAATGATGCATTACACTATATGTTTCAATATTTCAAGTTCATGTGACAAATAAAGCTAATCTTTAATGCTGACTGTGGCAGATATCGGAGAACAACGGATGACAATTCTCACAACCATTAAAATTACCTTTCAGTTTTCCTCACTGACATTTCTGAATGACATTGTCAATAAACAAAAAAATTAGATTCTCTTTTGAGCATTAAGCCATGAGCTATTTTGAGATTATCCAGATCATTAAAATAAAGCATAAACAGACCTGCAGAAACAAGAAACATTTTTCTTAGTTAGAATTAAGCTCTCAGAGGCAAAAGAACATACTTTTTTACTTGCTGTCCATTAAATTCCCTGGGATTTTCAAAGTATTGTGTAACATACAGAAAGTGCAGACTATTGATTGCTTTATAAGCATAAAGTCGGTCATCCAGCGTTTGTAGATCAGGTGAAAGATTTGATGAACTTCTTCCTTGTGCGATTTGACAACTGCTTCAGAAATTCCCTGATCATAATGCCAGCCAAGTCGTAGTGTGGAATGCAACACCGTATAATGGAGATATCATTAATGATAATAAGCAGGTTTTTAATGCATAGTCAGAGAACTTAAACTTTTACAGGTTATTCTGCAGTCTATTTACTTCTTATTTATGGAGACTTATCAGGAAGACCACAGGAGATTTATGGAGTAGTGTGTTCTGCAAGTAGTGAATGAAGCTACTGAAACAGTTTAATTTGGTGCAATGTTATATTTATGACTTTGAATGCTTTACTAAATTCAGTTGCAGCCTACTTTATCTCTCTCGTACTCTTTTGACTGATTTCCTGTTGGATCGTGTGGACATTCTCACTATGGTATAACAATTGTGAAATGCTACAACTTCTATTTGGTCCAAGTGGTTGCTTTCTACAATATATCCAAAGTGGTGTGAGTGCCTGGCTGGAGAGCAGGGTTGGGACAATTTGATTTGGTAAGATATTTTATGAATTTATATTTTATGAATATACTGTATTCCTGAAAATAAGATAATGCTTTGTACATTGTCAGTACTGTCTGAAATAAGTTAATGGTTTCCTGAGTGTAAAAGTTCCCAAAATCCCCACTCTGTACAACCCAGAGAAATTAATTTACTTTTGATCATCTGGGAGCTCAACCTCACTGTTAAATAATTTGCTTACACATAAATCTCATTGCAACAGTGCAACATATGAGTTTATTAAAGACATATTTTCCTTTTATTGGATTTTTGACAAATATATAAAATAATCTGTTTTCTGAAACTTGAAATGGATTTCAGAAAATATTATTAAAGTATACCGCAGGACCCTCTCAGCAACTGAAGTTTCAAATTATACATTAATATAAAGAAAGATAGCCAGTTGAAAATTTCAAGAGGGATTTCATTCTGCACACAAGTAGTTTACAAGATTCCAAACTCCTTCTTTCTATCAGGTCTTGTTATTGTTGTATATTCTTTTAGAACATCTTGCTATCTTGGTGACATTAACTATCCAACAAGAACATCTCATTAAGGATAGAAGCCTCAGTTATGAGAGTAGGCATTGATACTATTTTCAGTTCATAACATTTCATGTTGGTTCCTGCATCATAACAAATCAAAATGTCCAAAGTCGATGACCTTCGTCTGGTCAGGGAGAGTGAGGAGTTGATAGAGGGGAGTAACAGGCAGGTGGTCACACTGGGGCCACGGGAGGCAGACCAGTGGGTCACGGTTAGGAGGGGGAAGGGGAAGAGTCAGGTAATAGAGAGTACCCCGGTGGCTGTGCCCCTTGACAATAGGTACTCCTGTTTGAGTACTGTTGGGGGGGACAGCTTACCTGGGGGAAGCGACAGTGGCCGTGCCTCTGGCACAGAGTCCGGCCCTGTAGCTCAGAAGGGTAGGGAAAGGAAGAGGAGGGCAGTAGTAATAGGGGACTCGATAGTAAGGGGGTCAGATAGGCGATTCTGTGGACGCAGTCCAGAGACCCGGATGGTAGTTTGCCTCCCTGGTGCCAGGGTCCGGGATATTTCTGATCGTGTCCAAGATATCCTGAAGTGGGAGGGTGAGGAGCCAGAGGTCGTGGTACATATAGGTACCAATGACATAGGTAGGAAAAGGGAAGAGGTCCTGAAAGGAGAATACAGGGAGCTAGGAAGGGAGTTGAGAAAAAGGACCGCAAAGGTAGTAATCTCGGGATTACTGCCTGTGCCACGCAACAGTGAGAGTAGGAATGTGATGAGGTGGAGGATAAATGCGTGGCTGAGGGATTGGAGCAGGGGGCAGGGATTCAAGTTTTTGGATCATTGGGACCTCTTTTGGCGCAGGCGTGACCTGTACAAAAAGGATGGGTTACACTTGAATCCGAGGGGAACCAATATCCTGGCAGGGAGATTAGCGAGGGCTACTGAGGTGACTTTAAACTAGAATGGTTGGGGGGTGGGAATCAAATTAAAGAGACTAGGCGAGAGGAGGTTAGTTCACAACAGGGGGATGGGAACCAGTGCAGAGAGACAGAGGGGTGTAAAATGAGGGTAGAAGCAAAAAGTAGTAAGGTGAAAAGTTAAAGTGGCAGGCCGACAAATCCAGGGCAAGCATCAAAAAGGGCCACTTTTCAACATGATTGTATAAGGGCTAAGAGAGTTGTAAAAGTGCGCCTGAAGGCTTTGTGTGCTAATGCAAGGAGCATTCGTAACAAGGTGGATGAATTAAAAGTGCAGATTGTTATTAATGAATATGATATAGTTGGGATCACAGAGACATGGTTCCAGGGTGACCAAGGATGGGAGCTCAACATTCAGGGATATTCAATATTCAGGAGGGATAGACATGAAAGAAAAGGAGGTGGGGTAGCATTGCTGGTTAGAGAGGAGATTAACGCAATAGAAAGGAAGGACATAAGCCGGGAGGATGTGGAATCGATATGGGTAGACCTGCATAACACTAAGGGGCAGAAAACGCTGGTGGGAGTTGTGTACAGGCCACCTAACAGTAGTAGTGAGGTTGGGAATGGTATTAAACAGGATATTAGAAATGTGTGCAATAAAGGAACAGCAGTTATAATGGGTGACTTCAATCTACATGTAGATTGGGTGAACCAAATTGGTAAGGGTGCTGAGGAAGAGGATTTCTTGGTATGTATGCGGGATGGTTTTTTGAACCAACATGTCGAGGAACCAACTAGAGAGCAGGCTATTCTGGACTGGGTATTGAGCAATGAGGAAGGGTTAATTAGCAATCTTGTTGTGAGAGGCCCCTTGAGTAAGAGTGACCATAATATGGTGGAATTCTTCATTAAGATGGAGAGTGACATAGTTAATTCAGAAACAAAGGTTCTGAACTTAAAGAAGGGTAACTTTGAAGGTATGAGACGTGAATTAGCTAAGATAGACTGGCAAATGACACTTAAAGGGTTGACGGTGGATATGCAATGGCAAGCATTTAAAGATCGCATGTATGAACTACAACAATTGTTCATCCCAGTTTGGCAAAAGAATAAATCAAGGAAGGTAGTGCACCCGTGGCTGACAAGGGAAATTAGGGATAGTATCAATTCCAAAGAAGAAACATACAAATTAGCCAGAAAAAGTGGCTCACCTGAGGACTGGGAGAAATTCAGAGTTCAGCAGAGGAGGACAAAGGGTTTAATTAGGAAGGGGAAAAAAGATTATGAGAGAAAACTGGCAGGGAACATAAAAACTGACTGTAAAAGCTTTTATAGATATGTGAAAAGAAAAAGATTGGTTAAGACAAATGTAGGTCCCCTACAGACAGAAACAGGTGAATTGATTATGGGGAGCAAGGACATGGCAGACCAATTGAATAATTACTTTGGTTCTGTCTTCACTAAGGAGGACATAAATAATCTTCCGGAAATAGTAGGGGACAGAGGGTCCAGTGAGATGGAGGAACTGAGGGAAATACATGTTAGTAGGGAAGTGGTGTTAGGTAAATTGAAGGGATTGAAGGCAGATAAATCCCCAGGGCCAGATGGTCTGCATCCTAGAGTGCTTAAGGATGTAGCCCAAGAAATAGTGGATGCATTAGTGATAATTTTTCAAACCTCTTTAGATTCTGGACTAGTTCCTGAGGATTGGAGGGTGGCTAATGTAACCCCACTTTTTAAAAAAGGAGGGAGAGAGAAACCGGGGAATTATAGACCGGTTAGCCTAACGTCGGTGGTGGGGAAACTGCTGGAGTCAGTTATCAAGGATGTGATAACAGCACATTTGGAAAGCGGTGAAATCATCAGACAAAGTCAGCATGGATTTGTGAAAGGAAAATCATGTCTGACGAATCTCATAGGATTTTTTGAGGATGTAACTAGTAGAGTGGATAGGGGAGAACCAGTGGATGTGGTATATTTGGATTTTCAAAAGGCTTTTGACAAGGTCCCACTCAGGAGATTAGTGTGCAAAATTAAAACACACGGTATTGGGGGTAAGGTATTGATGTGGATAGAGAATTGGTTGGCAGACAGGAAGCAAAGACTGGGAATAAACGGGACCTTTTCAGAATGGCAGGCAGTGACTAGTGGGGTACCGCAAGGCTCAGTGCTGGGACCCCAGTTGTTTTCAATATATATTAATGACTTGGATGAGGGAATTAAATGCAGCATCTCCAAGTTTGCGGATGACACGAAGCTGGGCGGCAGTGTTAGCTGTGAGGAGGATGCTAAGAGGATGCAGGGTGACTTGGATAGGTTAGGTGAGTGGGTAAATTCATGGCAGATGCAATTTAATGTGGATAAATGTGAAGTTATCCACTTTGGTGGCAAAAACAGGAAAACAGATTATTATCTGAATGGTGGCCGATTAGGAAAAGGGGAGGTGCAACGAGACCTGGGTGTCATTATACACCAGTCATTGAAAGTGGGCATGCAGGTACAGCAGGCGGTGAAAAAGGCGAATGGTATGCTGGCATCTATAGCAAGAGGATTCGAGTACAGGAGCAGGGAGGTACCACTACAGTTGTACAAGGCCTTGGTGAGACTGCATCTGGAGTATTGTGTGCAGTTTTGGTCCCCTAATCTGAGGAAAGACATCCTTGCCATAGAGGGAGTACAAAGAAGGTTCACCAGATTGATTCCTGGGATGGCAGGACTTTCATATGATGAAAGACTGGATGAACTGGGCTTGTACTCGTTGGAATTTAGAAGATTGAGGGGGGATCTGATTGAAATGTATAAAATCCTAAAGGGACTGGACAGGCTAGATGCAGGAAGATTGTTCCTGATGTTGGGGAAGTCCAGAACGAGGGGTCACAGTTTGAGGATAGAGGGGAAGCCTTTTAGGACCGAGATTAGGAAAAACTTCTTCACACAGAGAGTGGTGAATCTGTGGAATTCTCTGCCACAGGAAACAGTTGAGGCCAGTTCATTGGCTATACTTAAGAGGGAGTTAGATATGGCCCTTGTGGCTAAAGGGATCAGGGGGTATGGAGGGAAGGCTGGTGCAGGGTTCTGAGTTGGATGATCAGCCATGATCATACTGAATGGCAGTGCAGGCTCGAAGGGCCGAATAACCTACTCCTGCACCTATTTTCTATGTTTCTATGTTTCTATGTGTATCACAGCATTTTGTTGTTTTGCGGTAATTAAGAGCTGATGATAGCTCCCATGCTTTTCTGTTCATATTTGTCCATGCTGCTCAATTTGGATTGCCATGGGAAATTAATTTCTATTTCAATTATTGAAGTAAATCCCTTTTAAGTACTACATTTAATGAAGGGTGAGGCTGTGCGGAGAGATTATGACTGTGGGATTAATTTCTGGATTGGACAACCATTGAGCTGGCATAGGCAAAATGCTGAGCAAGGTTCAATGGTTAACCATCACAAGTGCTCCTGTAATTTATTCTGAGTAGATGATTCACTAGTCACAGACAATATGGCCATTGGCTTTGCTTTTCACTAAAGGAAGTATGAATTGTGGGAAGTTAAAGAATGAAAAAATCTCATAATATTTTACTTTCCCAGTGTAGTGCAATTGAAAGTTGATTTTTGTTAGACTGAAATGTAATAATGACTATTTCTGGGTCATTTTTGTCAGCTGTAGAAATTGAGCTGGGCATTTCCTCACAGAACTCTCATATGTATCACCATCAAATGGAAACACAACTTGACCAGCCACATAAATACCATGCTGCAAGAGCAAGTCAGAAACTGGTTATCTTACAGTGAGTGACTTACATCCTACACCAAAAACCTTTTGGCAATCTACAATTCAGAAGTCAGGAGGGCTTGAACACTCTTAGTATTTGCTTGGGTAAGTGAGATTCCAGCATCTCTCAAGAAGCTCCATGTCATTCAGAACAAAAGTTGAGATTTCCTGGTGACCATCCATTTCAATTGGACTTCCCATTTCCATTCTAATATGTTGGTCCATGGCCACTTCTATTGCCATGATGAGACCACACTTAAGTTGGAGGAGCAACACTTCATATTCCGTCCAGGTAGCCTCCAACATGATGGTATGAACAACATTCCAGTAATTTCTTCCCCTTCCTCTTCTCTCATTTATGCCCCATCGTTTCCCCTCTTACACCTTCTCTTTTCCTCACCTGACCATCACTTCTCTCTGGAGCCCCTCCTTCTTCCCTTTCTCCCATGATCCACAGACCTCTCCTTTTAGATTTCTTCTTCTTTAGCCTTTTACCACTCTCAGCAAAATTCTTCCAGCTTCTCACTTCATCCTCCCCCCCACACCCACCTACGGTACCTTCCCCCTCACCTCGTTTCATCCACCTATTGCTTGCTTGTACTCCTTCCCCTCCCATCATCTTCTTACTTTGGCTTCTTCTTCCATCCTGATAAAGGGTCTTGGTCCAAAACATTGACTGTTTATTCCTCTTCATCGATGCTGCCTGATCTGCTGCGTTTCTGCCAATCACAACCTTTCTCCTGTGGCAATCATCTTTAAATTCTCTAGAGTCGAATTGGGAGCCACCTGAGTTAGTTCCTTATCTACCTTTAACTTTTTGACACCCTCCAACTCTGTACCACACCAAACCGCCCCAGCAAATTTGCTCTCAAATTCTATGCTTCCACATTCGTCCTGAACTACTGACACTCTAATCCTTCAAAACTCAGACACCATATCTACTCATCTTTCACCAACCACTCTCCTTCCTGGTTATCTAAATATCCATGTGCTGAACTCTTGCCTCAGACAGATGCCTCAGAGTACACACATCATCACCACCCCATCATTCTGTCCGAAAATTACCTGTAAATACAGTTCCTGTCCTTTCTGAAAACTCCATAGTCCATTCACAATCCCAGATCCCAATTCCAACAGACTCTACATTCTGCAATACACGCTCCCAATTCAGGAGAGGTTCCTTCTTTGATGTCCCAACCGAACACCCTGATTTGTTGTCCTCCACCCAGCACTCTGTCTTTCCACAGCATTCTGTACCCCCTTGCAATCTCATTGTTGCTTTTAAATTGACATTGCCAGCATTCAACTGAAACATTAAATCTGATTCTTTCTCCATAGATGCCACTTAACCTGCTGAGTGCTTCTAGCATTTTTCTGTTTTAATGTTAAATCTGCTTTACCTGCCACATGTGTACCTTACAGGCAATAGCTCCTTTGTCAAACAATATGACACTATTTATGGTCTCTGTGCTGAGAATCACTACACGATTTCGATAGAAAGACAAGTTGGCAGTGTTCTCGACCACTGAACCAAAGTCATGAGTTTAAACTCCACCACAGCAGTGAGTGAACTTGAATTCAAGTAACTAAATAAATCTGGATCATGAAAAAAAGTAATAGTAACTGTACAACTGGCAGATTATTGTAAAAGACTATCTGATTCATTAATATCCTTCAAGGAAGCAATTCAGCTGTCCTTACCTACTCCTGCTTTTTCACCTTCTTCATGATCAAGAGTCATTTGGATCCATTATGGTTTTGTAGTTCTGAGGTGGCTGATGAAGCCAGTGTGGGGATCATAATGTCTACCAGAGATGAGGCAGGAGTTGCCTGATAGGACAGGCAAGCAAGTAGATTGTGAGATTAAAACAGAAAATGCTGGAAACACCCATCAGGTCAGGCAGCATCTGTTGAGGTAGAATCAGAGCAAAGCTTTCGCGTCCAGGAGCCTTCATCAGTAGTGGGTCTTAGGCCACCTGAAAATTAATTGCTTCATTCTTCATTGTTGCTACTTGGCCCACCAAGTGTTTCAAGCATTCTCTGATTTTAATTCACATTTTGATTTTCATAGTTTGTGAGGTGAAGCATTCTTTTTTCACCAAAAATCTACTTCAGTCATGTTAAGGCATGTCTTTCTGAAAACCATTGCACCGTCAACTCATATAGCACTACAACACAGAAACAGGCTCTTTGGCCCATCCAGTCCATGCTGAACTATTATTCTGCCTCTTCCCATCAACCCACACTTGGACCTTAGCCCTCCATAGGAAGAGGGATAAGGTCCTGAAGTGTGAGTTTCGGGAACTAGGCAGAAGGCTGAAGAACAGGACCTCAAGGGTGGCATTCTCAGGATTGCTGCCAGTGCTACGTGACAGTGATGGTAAGAATTGGAGGAGATGGCAGTTGAATGCGTGGCTGAGGAGTTGGTGGAGGGAGCAGGGTTTTAGCTTTTGGATCATTGGGATCTCTTCTGGGGAAGGTGGGACCTGTACAGATTGGATGGGTTGCACCTGAACTCGTGGGGGAGCAATATCCTTGCAGGTAGGTTTGCTAGCATGGTTCGGGAGGGTTTAAACTAATTTGCAAGGGGGATGGGACCCGGAGCGATAGAGCAGTGAAAGAAGTGCATGGAGTAAAGCCAGATCTAACATATAGAGAGGTTTTGAGGAAAGAGAAGCAGAATAAACGGTGTAAAGACAGTGAGGTAGAAGGGCTGAAATGTGTGTACCTCAATGCAAGAAGCATCAGGAACAAAGGTGATGAACTGAGAGCTTGGATACATACATGGAATTATGATGTAGTGGCCATTACAGAGACTTGGCTGGCACCAGGGCAGGAATGGATTCTCAATATTCCTGGATTTCAGTGCTTTAAAAGGGATAGAGAGGGAGGAAAAAGGGGAGGATGGGTGGCATTACTGGTCAGGGATACTATTACAGCTACAGAAAGGGTGCGTAATGTAGCAGGATCCTCTTTTGAGTCAGTATGGGTGGAAGTCAGGAACAGGAAGGGAGCAGTTACTCTATTGGGGGTATTCTATAGGCCCCCTGGTAACAGCAGAGATACAGAGGAGCAGATTGGGAGGCAGATTTTGGAAAGGTGCAAAAGTAACAGGGTTGTTATTATGGGTGACTTTAACTTCCCTAATATTGATTGGCACCTGATTAGTTCCAAGGGTTTAGATGGGGCAGAGTTTGTTAAGTGTGTCCAGGACGGATTCCTGTCACAGTATGTGGACAGGCCGACTAGGGGAATGCCATACTAGATCTAGTACTAGGTAATGAACTGGGTCAGGTCACAGTTAGCATTATCATGGAAAAGGTTAGAATTGGGTGAGTGGGCAAATTCATGGCAGATGCAATTTAATGTGGATAAATGTGAAGTTATCCACTTTGGTGGCAAAAATAGGAAAACAGATTATTATCTGAATGGTGGCCGATTAGGAAAAGGGGAGGTGCAACGAGACCTGGGTGTCATTATACACCAGTCATTGAAAGTGGGCGTGTAGGATAGCAGGCGGTGAAAAAGGTGAATGGTATGCTGGCATTTATAGCGAGGGGATTCGAGTACAGGAGCAGGGAGGTACTACTGCAGTTGTACAAGGCCTTGGTGAGACCACACCTGGAGTATTGTGTGCAGTTTTGGTCCCCTAATCTTTCTTTTTAAATCTTTTTATTGAGTAAGTATCCAAAAATGTAAGCCATATAAACATTAATACAATGTTAAAGTATAATAAAATTCCAAAAGATAACAATACCAAAAAGAAAATACTACAAACAATGTAATTTAAGCATAAGAAACCAAGATAACATAATAGTATACTAGATTTTATATATATCAATGGAAAAAAAGAAAAAAAAAACCCCAAAAAAACCCACCGTGCAACTAACTAAAAGCAAAGCAAAGCAATGGGCTAACTTGAAACCAAACAGAGTTAAACTTAAAATCACGTCCTCAATCCCGACCTCCATTAAAACAGTGAAAAAAAACAAGAAGGGTAAATATTACATTAAATGAAAATATCGAATAAAAGGTCCCCAAATCTGTTCAAATTTAAATGAAGAATCATAAAGGTTACTTCTAATTTTCTCCAGATTCAAACATAAAATCGTCTGAGAAAACCAAAAAAAGGTAGTTGGAGCATTAAGCTCTTTCCAATGTTGTAAAATACATCTTTTCGCCATTAAAGTAAGAAATGCAATCATTCTACGGGCTGAAGGGGAAAGATTACTAGAAATTTTAGGTAGTCCAAAGATAGCAGTAATAGGGTGAGGAGAGATATCTATATTTAATACCTTAGAAATAATATTGAAAATATCTCTCCAAAAAGTTTCCAAAGTAGGGCAAGACCAAAACATATGAGTTAAAGAGGCTATCTGCCCCGAACATCTATCACAGAAAGGATTAATATGCGAGTAAAAACGCGCTAACTTATCTTTGGACATATGTGCTCTATGCACCACTTTAAATTGAATTAGGGAATGTTTAACACAAATAGAGGAAGTATTAACTAATTGTAAAATCTGCCCCCAATCATCCACAGAAATGGTAAGCCCCAATTCCTGTTCCCAATCTACCCTAATCTTATCAAATGGAGCTTTCCTGAGTTTCATAATAATATTATAAATCATAGCCGATGCACCTTTCTGACATGGATTAAGGTTAATTATCGAATCTAAAATATATATAGGAGGAAGCATTGGAAAGGAAGAAAGTATAGTACTTAGGAAATTTCTAACTTGTAAATATCTAAAAAAATGTATTCTTGATAGGTTATATTTATTAGATAATTGTTCAAAAGACATAAGGGAACCATCTAAAAATAAATCCAAAAACCGTAAAATACCCTTAGTCTTCCAAGTTTGAAAAGCGCGATCCGTAAAAGAGGGAGGAAAAAATATGTTACCTAAAATAGGAATCGCTAACCCGAATTGATTAAGATGAAAAAATTTTCTGAATTGAAACCAAATACGCAAAGCATATTTAACGATTGGGTTAGAGACCTGCTTAAGGCGTTTCGAATCAAAAGGAAGAGATGAACCTAAAATAGAACCAAGTGTATAACCCTGAACAGATTGTAATTCCAATGCTACCCATTTAGGAATAGATAGTATATCCCGGTCAAGTAACCAAAATTTCATATGTCGAATATTAATAGCCCAATAATAAAATCTAAAGTTAGGTAATGCTAAACCTCCATCTCTCTTAGCTTTCTGTAAATGTATTTTACCCAGTCTCGGATTCTTATTCTGCCAAATAAATGAAGAAATTTTAGAGTCGACTTTATCAAAAAAAGATTTAGGAACGAAAATTGGTAATGCCTGAAACACATATAAAAATTTTGGCAAAAAAAACATCTTAACTGCATTAATACGACCAATCAAAGTTAAATATAAGGGAAACCATTTAGATGAAAGTTGAGTAATATGGTCTATTAATGGTAAAAAGTTAGTCTTAAATAAATCTTTATGTTTACAAGTAATTTTAATCCCAAGATATGAAAGGTAATTATTAATCAATTTAAATGGAAATTTATAATATAAGGGAAGATGTTTATTAATCGGAAAAAGTTCACTCTTACTAAGATTTAATTTATAACCTGAGAAAAGACCAAATTGTGCTAATAACTCTAAAACAGCAGGAATAGATCTCTCAGGATTAGAAATATATAAAAGTAAATCATCAGCATAGAGTGATAATTTATGGGACTTTAATCCCCGAGTTATCCCAGTAATATTTGAAGATTCTCGAATAGCAATTGCAAGAGGTTCTAATGCAATATCAAATAATAGGGGAATGGTCCCCTAATCTGAGGAAAGACATCCTTGCCATAGAGGGAGTACAAAGAAGGTTCACTCGATTGATTCCTGGGATGGCAGAACTTTCATATGAAGAAAGACTGGATGAACTGGACTTGTACTCGTTGGAATTTAGAAGATTCAGGGGGGATCTGATTGAAACGTATAAAATCCGAAAGGGATTGGACAGGCTAGATGCAGGAAGATTGTTCCCGATGTTGGGGAAGTCCAGAACAAGGGGTCACAGTTTGAGGATAAAGGGGAAGCCTTTTAGGACCGAGATTAGGAAAAACTTCTTCACACAGAGAGTGGTGAATCTGTGGAATTCTCTGCCACAGGAAACAGTTGAAGCCAGTTCATTGGCTATATTTAAGAGGGAGTTAGATATGGCCCTTGTGGCTACGGGGATCAGGGGGTATGGAGGGAAGGCTGGGGCGGGGTTCTGAGTTGGATGATCAGCCATGATCATAATAAATGGTGGTGCAGGCTCGAAGGGCCGAACGGCCTACTCCTGCACCTATTTTCTATGTTTCTAATCAGAGAGGACAGGAACATTTTTAATTGGGGAAGGGCAAATTATGAGGCTATAAGGCTAGAACTTGCGGATGTGAATTGGGATGGTGTTTTTGCAGGGAAATGTACTATGGACATGTGGTTGATGTTTAGAGATCTCTTGCAGGATGTTAGGGATAAATTTGTCCCGGTGAGGAAGATAAAGAATGGTAGGGTGAAGGAACCATGGGTGACAAGTGAGGTGGAAAATCTAGTCAGGTGGAAGAAGGCAGCATACATGAGGTTTAGGAAGCAAGGATCAGATGGGTCTATTGAGGAATATAGGGTAGCAATAAAGGAGCTTAAGAAGGGGCTGAGAAGAGCAAGAAGGGGGCATGAGAAGGCCTTGGCGAGTAGGGTAAAGGAAAACCCCAAGACATTCTTCAGTTATGAGAAGAAAAAAAGGATAACAGGAGTGAAGGTAGGACTGATTAGAGATAAAGGTGGGAAGATGTGCCTGGAGGCTTTGGAAGTGAGCGAGGTCCTCAATGAATACTTCTCTTCGGTATTCACCAATGAGAGGGAACTTGATGATCGTGAGGACAATATGAGTGAGGTTGATGTTCTGGAGCATGTTGATTTTAATGGAGAGGAGGTGTTGGAGTTGTTAAAATACATTAGGACAGATAAGTCCCCGGGGTCTGACGGAATATTCCCCAGGCTGCTCCACGAGGTGAGGGAAGGGATTGCTGAGCCTCTAGCTAGGAAAATTATGTCCTCATTGTCCACGGGAATGGTAACGGAGGATTGGAGGGAGGCGAATGTTGTCCCCTTGTTCAAAAAAGGTAGTAGGGATAGTCCGGGTAATTATACACCAGTGAGCCTTACGTCTGTGTTGGGAAAGCTTTTGGAAAAGATTCTTAGAGATAGGATCTATAGGCATTTAGAGAATCATGGTCTGATCAGGGACAGTCAGCATGGGTTTGTGAAGGGCAGATCGTGTCTAACAAGCCTGATAGAGTTCTTTGAGGAGGTGACCAGGCATGTAGATGAGGGTAGTGCAGTGGATGTGATCTATATGGATTTTATTAAGGCATTTGACAAGGTTCCACACGGTCGGCTTATGCAGAAAGTCCGAAGGCATGGGATCCAGGGAAATTTGGCCGGGTGGATTCAGGATTGGCTTGCCTGCAGAAGGCAGGGGGTGGTGGTGGAGGGAGTACATTCAGAGTGGAGGATTGTGACTAGTAGTGTCCCACAAGGATCTGTTCTGTGACCTCTACTTTTCGTGATTTTTATTAACTCCCTGGATGTGGGGTAGAAGGGTGGGTTGGCAAGTTTGCAGATGACACAAAGGTTGGTGGTGTTGTAGATGGTGTGGAGGATTGTCAAAGATTGCAGAGAGACATTGATAGGATGCAGAAGTGGGCTGAGAAGTGGCAGATGGAGTTCAACCCGGGGAAGTGTGAGGTGGTACACTTTGGAAGGACAAACTCCAAGGCAGAGTACAAAGTAAATGGCAGGATACTTGGTAGTGTGGAGGAGCAGAGGGATCTTGGGGTACATGTCCACAGATCCCTGAAAGTTGCCTCACAGGTGGATAGGGTAGTTAAGAAAGCTTATGGGGTGTTAGCTTTCATAAGTCAAGGGATAGAGTTTAAGAGTGGTGATGTAATGATGCAGCTCTATAAAACTCTGGTTAGGCCACACTTGGAGTACTGTGTCCAGTTCTGGTCGCCTCACTATAGGAAGGATGTGGAAGCATTGGAAAGGGTACAGGGGAGATTTACCAGGATGCTGCCTGGTTTAGAGAGTATGCATTATGATCAGAGATTAAGGGAGCTGGGGCTTTACTCTTTGGAGAGAAGGAGAATGAGAGGAGACATGATAGAGGTGTACAAGATAATAAGAGAAATAGATAGAGTGGATAGCCACCGCCTCTTCCCCAGGGCACCACTGCTCAATACAAGAGGACATGGCTTTAAGGTAAGGGGTGGGAAGTTCAAGGGGGATATTAGAGGAAGGTTTTTTAGTCAGAGAGTGGTTGGTGCGTGGAATGCACTGCCTGAGTCAGTGGTGGAGGCAGATACACTAGTGAAATTTAAGAGACAACTAGACAGGTATATGGAGGAATTTAAGGTGGCGGCTTATATGGGAGGCAGGGTTTGAGGGTTGGCACAACATTGTGGGCCAAAGGGCCTGTACTCTGCTGTACTGTTCTATGTTCGATGTTCTATGTATACCCCTCTCATCCATGTACTTATCCGAACTTAAATGTTGCAATCCAACCCACATCCACAACTTCTGCTAGCAGCTCATTCCACATTCATACCACCCTCTGAGTGAAGATGTCCTCCCTCATTACACCCTTATCCTTTGACCTCTAGTTCTAGTCTCACCGAACCTCAGTGGAAAAAGCCTGTTTGCATTTACCCTATCTCTGTCCCTCATAATTTTGTATACCCCTATCAAATCTCCCCTCATTTTCCTATGCTCCAGGGAATATAGTTCTAACATGTTCAACCTTTCCCTATAGCTGAAGTCCACAAGTCCCAGCAACATCTTTGTAAGTTTTTCTGCACTCTTTCAATCTTAATGTTATCTTTCCTGTGGGTAGGTGACCAGAACCGCACACAGTACTCTAAATTGGGCCTCAACAACATCGTATATAACTTCAACATAACATCTCAACTGTACTCAATACTGCGATTATGTGACAAAAGCTGTCTTTATGACCCTATTTATCTGTGATGCCGCTTTCAAGGAATTATGGATCTGTATTTCCAAATTCCTCTGTTCTACCACATCCCTCAGTAGCTGACTGTTCACTGTATAAGTCACACCCTGGTTGGTCCTACTGAAATGCAATGCCTTGCACTTGTCAGCATTAAGTTCCATCTGCCATTTCTCAGTCCATTTTTACACCTGGTTCATATCCCGCTGTAAGCTTTGATAGTCTTCCTCACTGTCCATTACACCCCCAATCTTGGTATCATCTGCAATTGCTGATCCAATTAACCACATTATCATCCAGATTATTGATATAGATGACAAACAACAACAAACCCAGCTCTGATAACTGCAACACTGCACTAGCCACAGGCCTCAAGTTATGAGAGACAACCATCTACTACCACTAACAAGAGAAAATCTGCAGAAATCCGAGCAACACACTCAAAATGCTGGAGGAACTCAGCATCTATGGAAAATAAGCACAGTTGATGTTTTGGGCTGAAACCCTTTGGCAGGACGAGAGAAAAAATGCTGAGGATTAGATTTGAAAGGTGGGGGTAGGGAAGAGAGAAACACCAGGTGATAGGTGAAACTTGGAGGGGGAGGGATGAAACAAAGGGCTAGGAAGTAGATGGGTGAAAGAGGCAGAAGGCCACGGAAGAAAGAAAAAAGGGGGAGGGGAGTGGAAAGGAGCACCAGAGGGAGGCGATGGCCGGGCAAGGAGATAAGGTGAGAGAGGGACAAGGGGATAAGAAATGGTGAAGGGTGGGGAGGCATTACTGGAAGTTTGAGAAATCCATGTTCATGTCATCAGGTTGGAGGCTACCCAAATGGAATAGAAGGTATTGTTCCTCGAACCTAAGTGTGGCCTTATCACAATAGAGGAGGATGCCATGGATGGACATATCGGAATGGGAATGGGAAGTGGAATTAAAACGGGTGGCCACTGGGAGATCTCGTCTGCGGACAGAGCGTAGATGCTCAGCGAAGTTGTCTACCAATCTACGTCGGGATTCACCGACATGCAGGAGGCCACGCTGGGAGCACTGGGCACAGTATATGACCCCAACAGACTCATAGGTGAAAAGTTGCCTCACCTGGAGGACTATTTAGGGCCCTGGATGGTAGTGAGGGAGGAGGTGTAGCATTTGCTCTGCTTGCAAGGATAAGTACCAGGAGGGGAGAATCAGTGGGCAGGGTTGAATGGACAAGGGAGTCGTGTAGAGAGTGATCCCTGTGGAAAGCGGAAAGTGGGGGGGAGGGAAAGATGTGTTTGGTGGTGGGATCTCTTTGGAGGAGGCGGAAGTTTCAGGGAATTATGTGCTGGATGCGGAGGCTGGTGGTGTGGTAGGTAAGGACAAAAGGAACCTTATCCCTGGTAGGGTGGCGATAGGATAGGGTGAGGGCAGACGTGTGAAATGGAAGAGATGCGGTTGAGGACAGCATTGATGGTGGAGGAAGGAAAGCTCCTTTCTTTGAAAAAAGGACATCTCCTTCGTTCTAGAATGAAAAGCCTCATCCTGAGAGCAGATGTGGTGGAGACAGAGGAATTGGGAGAAGGGGGTGGTGTTTTTACAAGTAGCATAGTGGGATGAGATATAGTCCAGGTAGCTGTGAGAGTACTTTGGTTTGTACTAGACATTAGTGGATAAGCTGTCTCCAGAGATAGAGACAGTGAGATTGAGAAAGGGAAGGGAGGTGTCGGAAATGGACCAGGTAAATTTGAGCAACACACATCAAAGTTGCTGGTGAACGCAGCAGGCCAGGCAGCATCTCTAGGAAGAGGTACAGTTGACGTTTCAGGCCGAGACCCTTCGTCAAGACTAACTGAAGGAAGAGTTAGTAGGAGATTTGAAAGTGGGAGGTGGAGGGGGAGATCCAAAATGATAGGAGAAGACAGGAGGGTGAGGAATGGAGCCAAGAGCTGGACAGGTGATTGGCAAAGGGGATATGAGAGGATCATGGGATAGGAGGTCCGGGGAGAAAGACAAGGTGGGGGGGGGAACCCAGAGGATGGGCAAGGGGCCAGAGGGACAGAGGGAGAAAAAGGAGAGAGAGAGAAAGAATATGTGTATATATAAATAAATAACAGATGGGGTACGAGGGGGAGGTGGGGCATTAGCGGAAGTTAGAGAAGTCAATGTTCATGCCATCAGGTTGGAGGCTACCCAGACGGAATATAAGGTGTTGTTCCTCCAACCTGAGTGTGGCTTAAATTTGAGGGCAGGGTGGAAGTTGAAGGCAAAGTGGATGAAATCGACTTGTTCAGCATGGGTGCAGGAAGTAGCACCAATGCAGTCGTTAATGTAGTGTAGGAAAAGTGCAGGATGGACACCAGTGTAGGCTTGGAACATAGACTGTTCCACATAGTTGACAAAAAGGCAGGCATAGTTGGGATCCATGCGAGCACCCATGGCTACACCTTCTATTTGAAGGAAGTGGGAGGAGTCAAATGAGAAATTATTTAGAGTGAGGACAAGTTCTGCCAGACGGAGGGGAGCTGGTTGGGCCTGGTGTCCAGAAAGAAGTGGAGAACTTTGAGGCCTTCCTTGTGGGGGATGGAGGTGTATAGGGACTGGACATCCAGAGTAAAAATAAGATATTGGGGGCCAGGGAACTTGAAGTCATTGAAAAGATCCAAAGTGTGCGAAATGCCAAAGATGTAGGTAGGAAGGGATTGAACTGGGAGGATAAAATAGGGTCGAGGTATGTAGATATGAGTTCAGTGGGGCAGGAATAAACTGAAACAATGGGTCTACCTGGACAAGCGAGATTGTGGACCTTGGAGGTAGAAACAGGAGGTGTGGGGTGAGGGAACTATGAGGTTGGTGGTGGTGGATAGGAGATGCCCAGAGTCAATAAGGTTGGTGATGGTATGGGAGATAATGGCCTGGTGCTCCTCAGTGGGATCCTATTCAAGGGGTAAGTAACAGGATGCGTCCGAGAGTTGGGGTTGGGCCTCAGCAAGGTAGAGGTCAGTCCACCAGACTACTACAGCACTCTCCTTATCTGTGGGTTTGATGTGAGGTTAGGATTAATGCAGAGCGAGTGGACAGCAGTGTGTTCAGATGGAGTGAGGTTAGAATTGGAGGGAGGAGTGTTAAAGTCTAGACAGTTAATGTCCCATCGGCAGTTGGCAATGAAAAGGTCCAGAGCACGCAGAAGACCAGGGCGGGGTGACTAGGAAGAGGAGGAGGGAGAAGGGAGAAGGGGTCATCGGTGCAGGGTGAAGAGTCCTTGCCAAAGAAATAGGCTCAGAGACGGA